>NC_092086.1:41730935-42030935 GCF_045679555.1 Salvelinus alpinus
TGTGTCAGCGCTGCAGTGATGTACCCCACAAACACAACAAGTGATAAACATAGAAAAGAGGTGTTCAAAAATAAAATGTAGTCAGAAATAAAATAAGCAGTAAAAAATATATGAATTGTCCGAAACAATACAAACACTACAAGATGTTGAATGTATTCTATGAATGGTTAGACAATATTAATCTCCAGTTCTATATCCGTGATTCCAGAGCGGAGGAGAAACTCCACTGGGTAGCCGAGAAGTAGGGGAAGCTATCTGAGTCTGGACGGGAGTGTGATTCTAAGGATTTGCCGGTATGAGAGCCAGACTGGGTTAGGAACTCCTTCACATGTCGTGGCAGTGCATGGAGCAGCCAGTCCTCTACCAGCAGACCTTCTCTATGCAGTCCTGAACAGCAGCCCAGCTCCATGGGCAGCTCTTCCAGACTGTTGCTGCGCAGGTCCAGGTGGGACAGCTGGCTCAGGTTGCTCAGCCCTGGAGGCAGGGAACCCAGGGAGTTGTGGGATACATTCAGGCTCCGCAGCTCCAAACAGCGACTGAAGAGCTCTGGAGGCAGGCTCTCCAGCCTGTTCCCACTCAGGTCCAGCTCGGTGAGAAATGTCAGCGCCCCTACCTCTGCTGGCAGCTCGTCCAGCAGGTTTCCAGCCAGTAGGAGGCGACGTAGGTGGTGGAGGTTGAAGAGGGCCGGGGGAAGGCTCTGGAGCTGGTTGTACCCCAGGTCCAGGAGCTCCAGAGCACACAGTACACCAACACTAGCCGGTAGGGCCAGAACACGGTTATGGGCCAGCCTGAGGCAGGAGAGGTGGCGGAGGTGTGCCAGCCCTAGGAGCTCCTCCAGGGTGCGCAGGCTGTTGTGCTGCAGGTCCAGGGTGCGCAGGCTGGTGAGGGCCAGCAGGGCAGAGGGCAGGCGCTCCAGGCGGCAGTCCTGCAGCTGCAGCTCGGTCAGGCCGGCCACACGCCGTAGGCCCGTCAGCACCAGCAACCTGGAGCCCTCGTTGTGGATCTCCAGCTTCACCAGGCTCCCTGCCACCTCCCCCAGCTCCCCGGGAACACGCTGCAGCATGCCCCTCAGGACCAGCACCCGGAGGTGACGGAGCTGCCTAAGGCTTCCCAGGGCCCAGCCACGGCCCACCCCGCCCTCGCAGCCCAGCCGGCCAGAAAGGTGCAGCTCCTGCAGGCCGCGGAGAGAGTAGACCCAGCCAGGGATCTCTGCAGCCTGGGTGAAGGTGAGGTGCAGGGCCTCCAGACGCTCCTGCAGAACCACCAGGGAACCAGGCTGCATGGCTGCAGTACAGTGGTACAAATGAAGCTCCCTGTTGTGACATATAAAACAATTGAAGCCCCTTGTCTAGAACACACCAAACACTTCTATAAAGTGTATATTGTATGTAGATTATTTCAATATTTGGTGGCTTCATTGTTGGCTATATGGCTCACCTGAGTGAGGTCATGTTGGCCACCTGTGCGGGGAGCTTGGCGTCCGTGATGAGCTCCAGCTTGAGCACCACCAGCTGGCTGAGGGTGAAGAGGGCGGGGGGCAGGCGCGGCAGGGCCACCAGCTGCAGCAGGGGCCGTCCCTCTGGGTCGACCGTGGTCATGGAGCGCAGCCTATCGGCACCCCAGCGTCTCTCCAGGCTCTCCTCCAGCAGGCGTGTCTCGCTGACGGGTGACAGGAAGACGGAAAGGCGCTGGGCCAGTAGGGGGTCGTACTGGTCAGCCATGTGTAACAGGAAGGCCAGGTCATTACATAAGTCAGGGACATCCCTCATGGAGCCCAGCTCCCTCAGTTTGTTAAAGGAGTATTGACGCAGGGAGCTGAGGGGAGCACAACCACAAACAGAGCACTGTATAGTTAACAACAAAGGTACTAAGAGTGTAATATGCTGCAGACAGGGGTGGAAAAAGTACCAAATTGTCATACTTGAGTAAAAGTAAAGATACCTTAATAGAAAATGAATCAAGTAAAAGTGAAAGTCACCCAGCAAAATACTACTTGAGTAAAGTAGTAGTCTAAAAGTATTTGGTTTTAAATATACTTAAGTATCAAAAGTAAAAGTATAAATAATTTCAGTCTTTACATTAAGCAAACCAGACAGCATGATTTTCTAGTTTTTTAAATTTACGGATAGCCAGGGGCACACTCCAACACTCAGACTTCATTTACTAATGAAGCATTTAGTCTTTAGTGAGTCTGCCAGACCAGATGCAGTAGGGATGACCAGGGATGTTCTTTTGAGAATTGCGTGAATTGGACTGTTTTCCTGTCATGCAAAGCATTCGAAATGTAACAAGTACTTTTGCGTGTCAGTTGTAAAAAGTACATTATTTTCCTTATGAATGTAGTGAAGTAAAAGTAAAAGTTAGTAAAAAATATAAATAGTAAAGTAAAGTAAACTACTTAAGTAGTACTTTAAAGTATTTTTAATTAAATACTTTATACTTTATACCACTGGCTGCTTGGGAAAATAAAATGCAAATTACAGTCACAACACTCATAAAAATGTTGGCACTAATCTGCTATCCAGACCTGTGGAGGATCCAGCTGAGGGTGTAGATGCTCAGCAGGCCAAAGAGCCCCACCAGGCTGATGTAGGCCAGCAGCAACTTGTGGAGGACAGAGGCCAGGGCATGGGTACACTCAAAGGCACTGTAGCCAGTCAGGGCATGGGCCTGGGGCAGGCAGGTGTGGGTGAACGAGATGGAGCTCATCAGAGGAGTGGTGTAGCCCACTATCAGCACCACCAGCAGCAGCTTGAACACTGTCTGGGCCAAGTACACCTACAGAGAGCAGAAAACAGGGATAGTGAATGTGAAGGTGTGGTATGGTAAACAGATACATCAAAAAATAGTTCAGACACGTTCCGTAAATGACCCCTGACCTTGTAGATGACTTCAGAGTTCTCACAGTGGGAGCGGAAGCGGCGCACCCTCTCGAACAGTGCCCTGGCCTGCTCCCCGTCACTCCAGTCCAAACTGGCAACCCGCCGTGAACCATCCAGCACCACAGGGGATTTTGAAGCCGGGACATGGGCCCGGGACAGAGACATGGAGGACAGGGAGGAGGTCCGGGAGAGAGTGGAGGGGCAGGGCGAGGGAGGGGTGGCAGTGGACGCGCTATCCGATCTCACCAGCAGGGGGCTGTCTGTGCCCGAGTCCAGGCTGGACTGGCGGTTGCGGGATACGGAGAGTGAAGACAGGAGAGTAGGAGGAGGCATTTGGAGATCCTGGGGGCCTGTCTCCTCCCCTCCCTCCTCCTGGCGGGCGGCATGGGACAGGGCGCGGGAGGTCCAGGGAGACTCACAGCACTTGCCCAGGATGGTCAGGAAGTGCTCTATGCGGGCGGAGGTGAGGGGGAAGTGGAACCAGAAGCAACCGCTGGCCAATAGCACCAGGGACTGGAGTAGAGCCACATAGGGGAAGAAGCGGGAGTACCAGGGCAGGGCCTCGTGGTAGCACACCTGGCTAATGTAGACATACTGCTGGTAGTCCAGGTGGGTGCGTCTGCCCCTAGCAGGGGTCCAAGGGTTGGCTGGTAGGGGGTATGCTTTGGTGGGGGGCCTGTTAGGGGGGTGGGGTTGAGGTACGGCACCACTGCTGGAGGAGGGGTTCTGGTTAGTGGGGGTGGTAGTGAGGTCCAGGGGGAGACACACCACCCTGTCGCGAGATAGCAACTGACAACACAGATAGCATGAGCATCAGCACCACCAGGTACTCCATGAATACCTCCCACCAGGGCTTCAGCATCTTGGAGCTGCCCTGACGCTCACTCAGAGAGGCCAGCTCTGACAGGCTGAACATGGCTTATGCTGTGTGAAGGACTGACTAACAAAATGGTGGAATAGTGATTCTGCTGTCACCAACTCCAATGCTTATTGTGCCAGGATCCAGACCTGAAAGGAATCAGTTGCAGCCCTCCAGTGGGACCAGACCCAACATTTAAAAAATACTGGTGTAGGAGATTTGACTGTTGGGAAAGAGACAAAATAATCAGAAAAGGAAGTGAGAGGAAAAAGAGCACTTTATAGGAGACAGACTATTTACAAGACTGGCCTCCAGTTCAATCCAGTACGTTCTCCCCCCAACCAACAAGTCTTGTGGTTTAGAACTGTTACAGAAAGCTTTGTTAAACCCTATCCTGCTGAAAGATAATATGATTCAAAACTACTTGTGTAATATAGTTTAAGGTAATAGGGTAATTTGTGACATGTCGTTAACTGAATGAGAGGACGTTTCTGGCTCCTGGTTGTCTTCTTCATCCCCCTGACACACACTGCCATATATTAGGCAGTCGTCTAGTCAGTATACCAGTGTGCCCTGGTTATGACAGGTAGGGTACGCTAGAGGAAAAGTGCACTACAGAATATTGGAAGTGTCGTTCGCATTGTGTTACACATTAATGTGAGTGTGACATTGGAATGCACTATTTTAGTAGCCAATATTTAGGCTAAGATTTGCATTTAAAGTTAATCCGTTATTAAATCAGATGCGTTAATTATTCTCAAGCGTTGTTAAATAACACAATGCAAAAATAATAAAACTTACCTGTAACCACAGCACGTTTGTCAGACAGCTTTTTCTTTCACAAAAACGTTTTCTTGTCTGTATGCTGCTCAAACGGTGTCTAGAAAAACAACAGTGAATTGCGCGGTGCATCGCTCTGGGGTGACTAGTCCGGTGCGGTCCGGTTCTCTCAAGAATATTACTTCATAAAAAACTTTTTCTATTGCGGGCGGTGACTGGTGTTGAGAGTGGAGCGCCGCGGCAGTGGTGACAAACACGGGGTTTTGGCTCTTTAACGGTTGTCATGACGAAGTGAGATGTTGAGAAGAAATCTAATTATTTTCCGTAGCCAACGCCTTTTATTGCAATAGAAGGCTCTGCCTGTATCCTAGGCCTACTCCCCCCCAAAAGTATTATTACAAAAAAAAAAAAATGACTACAAAAAAATACAGTGTCTTTTGTGCTTATTTATTTCACCCTGGCTGGCACATGTTCCCTCTTACAGTAGCTTATAGGCTTACAATTTGTATAATGAGACTCCAATAAACCGAAAAGATGAAGGCTACTGTTCAGCTAACGGGGCCAGGGAGATGAAGCCTTAATGAGCTGTTTAGCTAGGCTAAATATAATTCAAATTACAATGCATCAAATTTCTTGTGAGATTTGTATAAATTTTACATGGTCCCTTTTAAATAAACGTAATAAATAAATAAAATGAACTCATGGGGTTACTTATTCGAACAATCAATGGACATTTGGAGACGAATGAGCGGGAGGACCGCTGTAAATCAAGGGTCAGTGCTATCCGGGATCCTTGGGACATACCCAATTGAAGTTGACATTTAAAAGGGTTATGGTAAGTGTTAGGTTGTGGTTAAGGTTAGTGTAGTGGTTAAGGTTAGGGTTTAGGGTAGGGATTGCACATCAATCAAGTAGTCCAGAGCGCGCAGAGAGCCGATTATGACGTGCCCTGGGCTCCTTCTACGCAACAATGTAATTAACGGCGTAATTGCAGTTTTCAACGCAGTGGCTCATTTGCAAAGTTTCACTTGCTCTTGTAACATCTGATTTTACAGACTGCGAAAATTACTGTAGCCTATGATTGCAAGACTCCGGTAAGTAGAAGGCTATTATATCTGAGATAAAATGCCTGGTTTTAGTCAGTAGGCCTATTTGTTTAAAAGTAGGCTAATTTGAAATCAATAAATAAATCTCTCTTGCCCCTCCCCCCACTCCCCCAGTCATGCCCAGGAGAAGCGCGAGACTAGTAACCGGAGGGTACTATAACCAGTCCTCCGATGACGAGTCTTCCTCCAGCATCTCCTACAGGGAGAGCCCCTTCAGGTGATTATGTGTATGAGTTCATCTTGCGTGTGATCTTTTTTTGTATTGAACGGTAGTGTTAGAACAGTGTTAAAACTGTGTGTGTCCCTCTCAGGGTTTTTAATAAAAAGATAACTGGGGGACATAAGGATTCTTCCCGATCCAGTCAGGCCAGCAGCACTGTCAGTGCCACCAACTTCACCAATGAGCGAAACATCAATGCTGATGACATTGGTACTGCAGACATCACTTCCTGTCCTACCTAGTTGGTGTTCACATTGCCAACGTCTATTAGCCCCTTGTGTCGACTAGTCAGTCGCCTGGTCTGAGATCTGTTTGTTCTGTCCTTCCAACTCCTGTGGTCATTGTCACGCCATGGCAATGGCCATAGGAGTTGGCAAGACAACACAAACAGATCTGGGACCAGGCCTACCCTCTAACCCCATTGCTTGGATTAGACATGTGTGTCAGTCTGAAATAATTGAATATGTATACACAATATACTGTATATGTCTAAAATACTCAACCTCCCTTATCTTTCTCTATCTGCCTTTCCCATCTCCCTCCCTATGTCAGACTTGGCTCCGACATTGAGGGCCACCCAGAGAAGGCAGACCTTCCTGTCTCCTCCTAGTGTGGCCCTGGAGCCCAGCCTGAGCTTCTCGAGCATGAGCTACAGCTCTGGCTACTGCTCTGACGAGCCACAAAGGCTTAGGACATGCTCCAGCAGGAGCTTCTCTAGTGGAATTGGTTCAAGAACCGGTGCTAGCTGCAGTGAGTGCAATGTGTTTGTGTTTGTGTTTGTGTACGAGAGACAACATTAGAGACAGCTGGTCTCTATGCTCGTAGTTTGTTTGTTAGCATTAGCTGAGCGTTAGCTTTGGCTCTATGTGTTTACCCTTGTAGCCCGTTCATGGTTGCCTTCCTGGTTGCCTTTCTGGTTTGCCATCCTGCTCTTCCTCCTCCCCTTTCTTCTGACCTTCGGTGAGTGCTACATCACATTTACACATCTAAATGTCCTCCTAATCAACTAGATGTCCTCTGTGTAACTAGTACTACAATGTCTTCCCAGCCGTATTCCTGTTTTCGACTGCATTCCCCACCACGAACCTTAATCTGATGACCCGACCGACTCAACCTGACCCTCGACCTGATCTGACTCAAAAGACTACGGTAGGACCTGTTTTTCATCTGTCTAATACTGTACTTAGCCCTACTGTTTGTCTCATATCTATTATCTATGCCTTGATTGGGTGAATGCAGCATTGAAGTTATGAGCCTGATTGTCCAATAAATATTGTTGAATCTCTTTCTACAGCATGGAACTCCTATCATGAATTCTGCTTTCGAAATGCAAATGGACACTATACTGGTGAGAGAGAGAAAGTGAGAGAAGGGGGGGAGAGAGAGAGAGCATGCTGAAAATAGGTTGGGGTCAATTCCATTTTAATTCCATCACTTCAGGGAAGTACACTAAAATTCAAATTCCTAGTCTCTTATGCTTTTCAATTACAAACATTTTTTATTTAAATTGGAGTTTGGTTCACTTTCTCAATTGACTAGAATTGAAATGGAATTGACCTCAATCCTGATGGACATATTCATTTGGTTATCTGACTTGTTGCATGTGTGTGTCTTGCAGAGAGAGATTGAAATTATGAAACAGAAAGAAAACCAGCAACGGGACATTTCCGAGGTGAGACGCGTCAATCTAACCCTTTAAATTGACATACCTTCAAAGTTGAAAAACACTGCCCAACGTTGTGTTTCGTCCAATATTCTTTAATTTAGGTGTCAATAATTGCCTCTCAGGAAGGAATGAAGACAATTTAATTGAATTGAGGTGTCTTCCCCTATAGATGTTACAAAAAATGACTAAGGACCTGAGGTGTATGAAGACCGAGATTGACGACATGAGAGTGAGGGTGGACAGGTGAGTGTGAGCCAGTCCTGAAACTAGCTCAGTGCCTTGCCTCCTAGCCCCTAGCTCCTACTCCTAAAAGTTATGTTGTATTCTATTCTACAAGACAAACCTCTCCCAAAATGGAAAATAAAGTTGTATTGGTTTGTATTGTATT
Source organism: Salvelinus alpinus (assembly GCF_045679555.1). Classification (NCBI taxonomy): domain Eukaryota; kingdom Metazoa; phylum Chordata; class Actinopteri; order Salmoniformes; family Salmonidae; genus Salvelinus; species Salvelinus alpinus. The sequence continues at coordinate 41,738,837 of NC_092086.1, forward strand.
GTCTCTAGTGCGGACTTTGAGAGTGTGAGCTTTGATCGTCGCCTGGATCAGGAAGCTACAGAGTTCAGCAAGCAGGTGGCTGATCTACAAGAACACCTACTCTTTACTAGAGGAAGAGTTAGGGCCCTGGAGGACGTCAGCGACACGGTAACACACACACACACACACACACACACACACACACACACACACACACACACACACACACCCTTTATTTCCTAATGTATGATCTCTCTGTTTCGGTAGCTGCAGCATCAGGTGACCTCTATAAAGAACCAGCCTCCTCCCGCTCTGACACCAACCAACACACACCTGACCCCTGAGTTCAAAGAGGCCACGGGCAAATGGCTCAGAGATAGATTGGCCCAGGTACAATGGCTTGCGAAAGTATTCACCCCCCTTGGCATTTTTCCTATTTTGTTGTCTTCCAACCTGGAGTTAAAATTGATTTTTGGGGGGTTTGTATTATTTGATTTACACAACATGCCTACCACTTTGAAGATGCAAAATATTTTTTATTGTGAAACAGACAAGAAATTACACAAAAAAATGAAAACTTGAGCGTGCATAACTGTTCACCCCCCCCCAAAGTCAATACTTTGTAGGGCCACCTTTTGCAGCAATTCCAGCTACAAGTCTCTTGGGGTATGTCTCTATAAGCTTACACATCTAGCCACTGGGATTTTTGCCCATTCTTCAAGGCAAAACTGCTACAACTCCTTCAAGTTGGATGGGTTCCGCTGGTGTACAGCAATCTTTAAGTCATACCACAGATTCTCAATTGGATTGAGGTCTGGGCTTTGACTAGGCCATTCCAAGATATTTAAATGTTTCCCCTTAAACCACTCAAGTGTTGCTTTAGCAGTATAATTAGGTTAATTATCCTGCTGGAAGGTGAATCTCCGTCCCAGTCTCAAATCTCTGGAAGACTGAAACAGGTTTCCCTCAACAATTCCCCTGTATTTAGCTCCATTCATCATTCCTTCAATTCTAACCAGTTTCCCAGTCCCTGCCAATGAAAACAATACCCACAGCATGATGCTGCCACCACCATGCTTCACTGTGGGGATGGTGTTCTCGGGGTGATGAGAGGTGTTGGGTTTGCACCAGACATAGCGTTTTCCATGATGGCCAAAAAGCAAAATTTTTGTCTAATTTGACCTTCTTCCATATGTTTGGGGAGTCTCCCACATGCCTTTTGGTGAACACCAAAATATATTTTTTTTCTTTAAGCAATGGCTTTTTTTCTGGCCACTCTTCCATAAAGCCCAGCTCTGTGGAGTGTGCGGCTTAAAGTGGTCCTATGGACAGATACTCCAATCTCCGCTGTGGAGCTTTGCAGCTCCTTCAGGGTTATCTTTGATCTCTTTGTTGCCTCTCTGATTAATGCCGTCCTAGCCTGGTCCATGAGTTTTGGTGGGAGGCCCTCTCTTGGCAGGTTTGTTGTGGTGCCATATTCTTTCCATGTTTTAATAATGGATTCAACGGTGCTCCGTGTGATGTTCAAAGTTTCAGATATTTTTTTATAACCCAGCCCTGATATGTACTTCTCCAAAACTTTGTCCCTGACCCGTTTGGATAGCTCATTGGTCTTCATGGTGCTGCTTGCTTGGTGGTGCCCCTTGCTTAGTGGTGTTGCAGACTCTGGGGCCTTTCGGAACAGAGGTATATATACTGAGATCATGTGACACTTAGATTGCACACAGGTGGACTTCATTTAACTAATCATGTGACTTCTGAAGGTAATTGGTTGCACCAGATCTTATTTAGGGGCTTTATAGCAAAGGGGGTGAATACATATGCACGCACCACTTTTCCGTTTTTAATTTGTTAAATTTTTTGAAATAAGTAATTTTTTTCATTTCACTTCACTAATTTGGACTATTTTGTTTATGTCCATTACATGAAATCCAAATAATATTCAATTTAAATTACAGGTTGTAATGCAACAAAATAGGAAAAACACCAAGGGGGATGAATACTTTTGCAAGGCACTGTAGTTGTTTAATTTTTTTGATATTTTGTATTATTTGCCCCAAATATTTACATGAATTGTGAAATAATTGTGTGTAAATGTATGTTTGTTTGTGTGTGTGTGTGTGTCAGGATGAGAGACAGGATGTGAAACAGGTGGTGAAAGACTGCAGTCGTCCACTGGCTGACAAAATGCCCAACTTCGCCCTCGAGTCCCAAGGTTTGTGACATCAGCACCATTGTATACTGTATAAAACGTAAAATAAATCTGTTCTCAAGTATTCCCACGCATAATAGAGAGACACATGATCGTATACAAATGTAAGCAAGGTTTGAAGTGATCATGTTTTTGTCAAATATTATTTCTGTTTGGAATTATTTTATGTTCCAGCCGCTCGATCATCCACTCACGAAAAAATCTGCTCACGGCTGAATCTAGTTCATGATCCCTGGTATAGACTATATTATTGAATATGCTCAGAGCTCACTGTGTCTGTCTCTGTGTGTGTCTGTGTGTGTCTGTGTGTGTCTGTGTGTGTGTGTGTGTGTGTGTGTGTGTGTGTGTGTGTGTGTGTGTGTGTGTGTGTGTGTGTGTGTGTGTGTGTGTGTGTGTGTGTGTGTGTGTGTGTGTGTGTGTGTGTGTGTGTGTGTGTGTGTGTGTGTGTGTGTAGGTGGCAGCATTGTAACCAGTCGGTGCTCTGAGACATATAAGACCGGTTCGGCCCGAGTGAGTTTCCTGGGGATTCCCCTGTGGTTTCCATCAGAGAGCCCCCGGACTGTAATTCAGGTAAGTATCTTTCTCTCTCTCTTTCTTCCTCTCCCCTGCCTCACTCCTACTCACACTTTCTCTCGCTCCCTCCACCTGTCTCTCTCCTTACTTTGTAAACTGTAATGTAATGTGATCATGATTGAATGCACTTTAAAGATCACTGTCAGCCTGACACTCATCTGTCTTGCTTCCCCCCTACTTTTCCCATTCTCTCCTCTCCAAAGGGCCAGCTGGTGCAGCCTGGTAAGTGTTGGCCGTTCCGCGGGGCCCAGGGCTCCATGACTGTGGCTCTGTCTCACCCTGTCCACGTCACCCACGTTACCATGGAGCACATCTCCACCGCCGTCTCTCCCACCGGACACATAGACACCGCTCCTAAGGACTTCACCGTTTACGTGAGTCACCTCTGACCCCTGTATATTTGATCAGAACCACACAGGAATGTTTTTGGAGTGTTATGCTGAGTACCTTTAATTAACTCTCTTTCTCTCTCTCGCTCTCTCTCGCTCTCTCCCTCTCCCTCTCTGTGTGTGTAGGGCATGACTACTGACAGTGAAGAGGGAACCCTGCTCGGGACTTTCATGTTTAACCAGGCTGGGGATCCTATCCAGACATTTAAACTGCCTGTGAGTCAGACACTAACAAAGAGATATTAGAGATACACATGGTAGAGACCCACTGGGCACACACTGGTTGAATCAACGTTGTTTCCACGTCATTTCAATAAAATTATGTTGAACCAACGTGGAATAGACGTTGACTTGACATCTGTGCCCTGTGGGAATACACATGATTGAGATATACATGGTAGAGATACAGATAACATGATTGCAGACATTGACACAGATTATTCCAATTACATTTGGAATAATCTTTAAGCAGTTTAACTTTTGGGGTGATTGTTTGTGCAACAGGCGGGCTGATATAATAAAAGTGTCAAAATGATTATAACAGTGGACTTCTCTCTCTCTCAGAACCCTAACAGTGTGTATCGCTATGTGGAGCTCCGTATCATCAGCAACTGGGGTCACCAGGACTACACATGTCTGTATCGCTTCCGGGTTCACGGCAAGATGCCTTCTGCGTGAGACAGATCCTCTGTCCACCCCAACCCCAGTGTGTGTGTCATCCACCCCAACCCCAGTGTGTGTGTCATCCAACCCCAGTGTGTGTGTGTGTGTGTGTGTGTCATCCACCGCAACCCCAGTGTGTGTGTCATCCACCCCAACACCAGTGTGTGTGTCATCCAACCCAATAATATCTTATTTTCCATACTGGAGCATGTATTTTTCCTCTAGCAAAGATGTCAATCTAAATAAAATCTCTATTTGGTTGATTCTGGGTTGATTTAATGCGTACAAACTCACATGTATAGTGTTGACACACACGATAAGATGCACAATAAGATGCATTGATGCTCCATATCCACCAGGGGTCATTGATGATTAGGCAAAGACTACCAGAGTGTCAAGCACCGCCACTATAGGCTTCTAACTATGTTGAAGAGTCACTAAATTAATGTGGGAGGAAATGTATTTCTTGGTCCATTGTCTTGTCCTGGTCATCACACATAGGTAGGCTACTGTGCAGTAATAGCATGGGATTGGGTTATTGGATTTGCCATTTGTTTTATGTTATTGAACTTCTATTTGTTCCATTTTGCAGGTGTGTGTGTGTGTGTGTGGTATCTGGGCCAGGTGGAGTTTTAGAAGGCTTACAGTAACTACATGGAGGGAGATGGCCAATATGATGTAGCTATTGTACACAGCAGTGTGTTTCTTAGTGTGTATGTCTATTTGTGATGGCCTAGAGAGGTTAGAAAAACCAATGCTGGGACTGGATGGGTGCGACCTTGCAGTGATGGGAACCAGAGCGGATGTGAAAGGGATGTGTCAAGTCGAGAGAGAAAATCTCATGAGAGTGTGAATCGCAGCTGTAAGAGACAGCGGAGGATTGTGCAGATTATTCTGCCTCATATATGATAAGCAGGTGCTTCTAAATGCATGTCCAATTCACCTCTATCCTTATATGCAGATAACTGACAGAATAAAGTAAACACCAACATAAAGTGTCTTAATAGGGTGTTGGAAGAACAGCTTTAATTATCCTTGGCATAGATTCTACAAGTGTCTGGAACTCTATTGGAGGGATGCCACAACATTCTTTCATGAGAAATTCAATAATTTGGTGTTTTGTTGGTGGTAGAAAATGCTGTCTTAGGCGCGGCTCCAAATCTTTCATAAGTGGTCAATTGGGTTGAGATCTGGTAACTGAGACACACACGCACCCTTTAAATCCCCTATGCTCCTTTGAGACCCCTCTTTTAAAGTCACTGAAGTCTCTTCTTCTAGCCATGGTAACCCAAACGTATTTTATTTAACCTTTATTTAACTTGGCAAGTCAGTTAGGAACAACTTCTTGTTTACAATGACAGCCTACCCCTGCCAAAACCTAACCCGGACGACGCTGAGCCAATTGTGCGCCGCCCTATGGGACTCCCAGTTACGGCCGGTTGTGATACAGCCTGGAATCGAACCAGGGTCTGTAGTGACGCCTCTAGCACTGAGATGCAGTCCCTTAGACCGCCCGAGGATATTTCTTGATAAGCTCTTATTTAGTGTGACAAAAATATTACAGAGTCCTGACAACTCATTTAACTATTCCTGAGATATTCATTTACTAGAAACAATTTGAATATCAAACTCACAAAAATCTGATTTCCATAAAATGGGCTAATTTTGACGGCAGCCTTTTTTAAAAGAAGCAGTAAGATAAAGTTGTCAAGGTCACACCCCCACACGCCCAGAATGTCCTCTCAAAGTGACAACAGGACTTAATAGGGTGGCTTGTATGGCCTCAGAGATAAGGACCACGAACTGATGTCCACTAAAGATCCTTCATTTACTCAAGTGTTTCCTTTATTTTGGCAGTTACCTGCATATCCTTACATATTGGGCATAGTAGTTGAATGAACTATCGCTATTCTGGATATTTCTGTTGTTGATATTGTATCTCTATACAAACCTGCAAAGTCAGTTGAATACAAAATACTCTGTTTATTTGGTGTGTTGGCTATTTGTTTGTGTTTGCTTATTCATGTGTGTGAGGCAGAGAGACTGGTGTTTTGGGTGTGGTGTGTGTGACAGGCTTCACACGTCCACCCCGTGTGTTTGGATGTGTGTGTGAGTGCTTGAGTGCACTTGTGAGTATGAGTGTCAGTAAATGGACTTCTCCCTACATCAGAGTTTTTTTTTATATAATGTTTTATTTTAGAAGGAAATATATTACAATTCATACATATCACATTCAACATCAATGCGGGGTAGAGAGCAGAGACCTGAGTCACCTGGCCAAAACAATAGTCCCTTCATACACATAGAGATCCACTTACCCCCTGGGTAAGTCTATAAGAGCTTTGCACACCTGGATTGTACAATATTTGCCTATTATTCTTTTTAAAATACTTCAAGCTCTGTCAAGTTCGTTGTTGATCATTGCTAGACAGCCATTTTCAAGTCTTGCCATAGATTTTCAAGTTGATTTAAGTCAAAACTGTAACTAGGTCACTCAGGAACATTCAGTGTTGTCTTGTTAAGCAACTCCGGTGTATATTTGGCCTTGTGTTTTAGGTTATTGTCCTGCTGAAAGGTGAATTTGTCTCCCTCTGTCTGTTGGAATTTAGACGGAACCAAGTTTTCCTCAAGGATTTTGCCTGTGCTTAGCTCTATTCCATTTCATTTTATCTAAAAAAAAACTCCCTAGTCCTTGCCGATGACAAGCATTCTCATAACATGATGCAGCCACCACCATGCTTGAAACTATGGAGAGTGGTACTTAGTAATGTGTTGTGTTGTAGTTGCCCCAAACATAAGACTTTGTATTTAGACAAAACGTAAATGTATTTGCCACATTGTTTGCAGTATTACTTTAGTACCTTGTTGCAAACAGGATACATGTCTTGGAATATTTGGAATATATTCACTCTGTCATTTAGGTTAGTATTGTGGAGTAACTACAATGTTGTTGATCCATACTCAGTTTTCTCCTATCACAGCAATTAAGCTCTGTAACTATCTTAAAGTCACCATTGGCCTAATGGTGAAATCCCTGAGTGGTTTCCTTCCTCTCCGGCAACTGAGTTGGGAAGTACACCTGTATCTTTGTAGTGACTGGGTGTATTGATACACCATCCAAAGTGTAATTAATAACTTCACCATGCTCAAAGGGATATTCAGTGTCTGCTTTTTTAAAATCCATCTACCAATAGGTGCCTTTCTTTGCAAAGCCATTGGAAAACCTCCCTGGTCTTTGTGGTTGAATCTGTCCTTGAAATTCATTCCTCGAATGAGGGACCTTACAGATAATTGTATGTGTGGGGTACAGAGATGGGGTAGTCATAAAACAAATATGTTAAACACTATTATTGCACACAGACTGAGTCTATGCAAACGTATTATTCCTGAACGTATGAAGGCTTGCCATAACAAGGGGGTCGAATAATTATTGACTCAAGACATTACAGCTTTTCATTTTTTAATTAATGTGTAAAAATATCTAAAAACATAATTCCACTTTGACATTATGGGGTATTGTGTGTAAATCAGTGACACAAAATACCAATGTAATCCATTTTATATGCGGGCTGTCACACAACAAAAGGTTGAAAAAGTCAAGGGGTGAAAACACTTTCTGAAGGCACTGTACATCGTTTTACTACCATCAAGGCCCAAAATTTAAGTGCTTCTTTATGATCTCATAACACTTTTGCTGGATCAAGATTAGCGAGATTCGTGACAGTGACACAAGTGCTTTTTAACACTATGACTGATATCTTAGCTGTGAATGAGGGGAAGTGTTAAGATGAGACCACACAGAGCAGTCACCTCCTCTTCACTCATCTACAATATGACAGATGGTAAATGCAAAATAAATTAGGATACATGAAATTTCCATGTGGTGGTGGTGTTAGGTTATTATACTGTAATGTAGTGTAGAGGGAGGTATGACTGCCTTGGGTACCATAAAGTTTCAGAGTTCTCACACCCCCTGACCTCCCACTATCCTTTCATAGTAAGAGAGAGAGTAGCATCACGTGATAGGCTTCTGGGCCCTATACACAAGACTAGAAACAGAGTCAAATGCCATGAAGAAAGATTTAGAGTGAGAGAATATAACAGGAAGGCAGAGCTACAGAGCAGCCACGACACATAGATGTGTCAAGAGATGTCGGGTAGTAGGCATGGCCAGGAGACCTCTTCAACAAACGTGATCTATTATTATACCACGGGTCGTTTTTTTGTTGTTCTCCAAATCTAGAGTAGTCACAAGCTCCTGTCCTCTCACTCACCTTCTCACCTTTTACCATGCAATGTGAGAGAGAGAGAGAGAAAGAGGGGAAATGAATTTGTGAGATGGGTGGGTGGGTGGGGGAGCGAGTCCTGTTGGTGACAGAGAAAAATAATATGTGGGCCATGAGAAAGTACACCCAGCCCCCTGACTGAAACCACAGCCACCAACCAACCACATATACAGAGATACACACAGCCACCTGGAACCATGGCCTACTGCTGACGGCAGCCCTCTGGCCATCTTTTTTAAATTTGTTTTATTTCACCTTTATTTAACCAGGTAGGCTAGTTGAGAACAAGTTCTCATTTGCAACTGCGACCTGGCCAAGATAAAGCATAGCAGTGTGAACAGACAACAACACAGAGTTACACATGGAGTAAACAATAAACAAGTCAATAACATGGTAGAAAAAAAGAGAATCTATATACAATGTGTGCAAAAGGCATGAGGAGGTAGGCAATAAATCGAATAATTACAATTTAGCAGATTAACACTGGAGTGATAAATCATCAGATGATCATGTGCAAGTAGAGATACTAGTGTGCAAAAGAGCAGAAAAGTAAATAAATAAAAGCAGTATGGGGGGTGAGGTAGGTAAATTGGGTGGGCTATATACCGATGGACTATGTACAGCTGCAGCGATCGGTTAGCTGCTCGGATAGCAGATGTTTAAAGTTGTTGAGGGAGATAAAAGTCTCCAACTTCAGTTCTCCATCTCTCTCCCTCTTACTCTCTTTGCATGTTCATTTGTTGGATATGTTTTATTGATTAATGTGTGGTAATGTGTGATTAGTGAGGAAAATTTGGACTCCTTGTTGCTATTAGCGATGGGCGTTTTTTTCATTATATAATTTCCTCCTGTGGTTGCCCCATGCAGAGAAAATGTGCAAGTGTGAAAACGCCTATTGTTTCTCCTCTATTCTGTATCGGACGATTTTGTTTACAGAATTTGGATGTCTTTACTGTTTAACTGTTTGTATGTCTTCAAGAGTGTGTCCTGAATGGTGTAGCCTGTGTGACTTTATGCCTGTGTGGGACTGTTCACGTTTGTGAGTGTGTGCACTGTATGCATGCACATGTGTATGTGACTGTTTGCATTGGACTTTGCCTGCTTGCAGATGCACAATAACGTGTGGTATGTGTGTGTATGTATTCATGTGTTTGTGTCTCTGGGAGAGCTTAAGGCCATCTCTGGTTGATGTGTTATAACCACAACAGTCAGTGGCATTGGGCTGGGCCCAGCACTCGCTCCTCTGGCCCCACACCCAGCTCTAGAAAAAAAGACTGTTTCTTTTCTTGTTTATTAGATACAGACAAGTTGTTTTGCATCATATCTTTTTGCTTTTTTAGTTTTAATATAATCTTAATTATCTATTTTCAATCAATAATTAATACAATTCATGAGTTAACAATATTTTAAAATACACATTGCAAAATAGAAGGCACACATTTAAAAAAAATACTTCAATTTGTTGGTCATTAGAGAAAATCATAATAAATACTGATAATAAAAAAGTCCTGTAATTATTGATTAAGTTTTGCTTGTATGCAGTCTATTTAATGGTACTCATTTAGAGCCGTTTTTTTAAATTAGAGGTGGGTAGCCACCAGGGAGGGAGGTGGGAGGTGGCCGGAGTACTGGCATGGTTTGGTGGGTCGTCACCATGAGCTTCCATTTGAGTGGACCTGACTGCTGCAGGACCTGTGTCATCAGGGAGGGGAGAGTCTTGGGATGGCTCTTCACTGGCGGACTCAAAGCTGTCATCGTTCTCCTCGTCACTTGTTCTCTGGTGTGCTGTCAGACTGACTGCAAGACTGGCTGTTGCACTCGGGTTCGTGTTGTTTCACCTCTTCACTTCTCTCTGTTAACTTGTCCCCTTCTTCCTCACCTCTCTCCGCTCCCTTGTCCCCTTCTTCCTCACCTCTCTCCGCTCCCTTGTCCCCTTCTTCCTCACCTCTCTCCGCTCCCTTGTCCCCTTCTTCCTCAACTCTCTGCTCCCTTGTCCTCCTCCTCCTCACCGCTCTGCTGCTCAGCTTGTTAGGAGAGGGAGGGAGGGATCTGGAGGTCATCGGGCTTGTCTGCTGGCTGAGTTAGTCGTTGAGCTTCAGGTTCTGCTCCCCTTCCACCATTCTTTGCTCTGTTGCTGTATTCTTGTGGACAGTTGAAGTAAGTGTGCCCATCACCATTGCAGAGTGTTCACTTGTTTTAATTCGTGCACTCTCTGGACTTGTGGCTGAACTCACTGCATCTCCAGAACTTGACAGTCTTGCAATCCTTCAACTGTCTGGCTTTGTCTGGCTTTACAGACATAGCAGCGGGTGGTCTGTCCTGGGTAGAAGATTCTGCAGCTGTGTGGCCCCAGCATGATGTTGTTGGATATCTCTACAGCTTCACTATCTGTTCCTCTCTTGGTCTGGACCTTGTACCTCCTTAGGCCATACCATATCCCATTGTTGTCTACTGGTTTTAAGGCAAGCTGAAGGAGAGTGCAGTAATGTTGCAGATACAGTTCTATGTCATGGTCAGAGACTCTTCCTGTCCGATAATTACCATTATTGTCTTCTCATCCACGTTGAATGGGGACTCCACTTCCCAGTCACTCCAATTCTGCTCATGTACATTTGCATTGCGGTGAAACTGGCGTAGGGGGTTGTTTGAGAAAAAGCATATTTCATATTCTCGCCGGTTTGGGAGGGCTATGTAAGAATAGACATTTGCAGCAGTGAACCACTGTGTTACGCAGAGCGGAACAGGTGAACCCAAGAGCAGACTCAAACGAGGAGACTGGGATGAGGTAACCAAGGTAGTTGCAGGAAACCAGGTGGGAGGCTGAGGCTGGAGCGAGAGTTGTTGGGACAGGGTAAGCAGGTCCGGATGAGAATCCAAGGGAGTAGTAGAGTGGGGGATCCAGGACAGAGTAGCAGGACTGATGAGACGTGGGACTGGAGACAGGGACCAGAGTCAGAGCGGGCAGAACTGTAGAGGAGAGGAAAACCGTGTCAGGCAAGGGAAAACAGGCACAACAGGATCTAAACAGGAACAAACGGTTGGAAACGTAGACTGACAGAGCAGAGATTACGATCTGGCAGCATGGAAGTGGCAGGGCTATTTGTAGAGGTCTTGATTATGACTCCAGCACACCTGTCTCCACCCACACACACACACACACACCCACAGAGACAGAGAGAGAGACAGTCAGAAAGTCAGGACTGGTGTTACTCACCATCTTGAGACGGTACGTACAGTTGAAGTCGGAAGTATATATACACTTAGGTTGGAGTCATTAAAACTTGTTTTTCAACCACTCCAATCATTTAACAAGCTATAGTTTTGGCAAGTTGGTTAGGACATCTACTTTGTGCATGACACAAGTCATTATTCCAACAATTGTTTTCAGACAGATTATTTCACTTATAACTCACTGTATCACAATTCCAGTGGGTCAAAAGTTTACATACACTAAGTTGACTGTGCCTTTAAACAGCTTGGAAAATAACAGAAAATGATGCCATGGCTTTAGAAGCTTCTGACAGGCTAATTGACATCATTTGAGTCAATTGGAGGTAATACCTGTGGATGTAGTTCAAGGCCTACCTTCAAACTCAGTGCCTCTTTGCTTGACATCATGGGAAAATCAAAAGAAATCAGCCAAGACCCCAGAAAAAAAATTGTAGACTGCCACAAGTCTGGTTAATCCTTGGGAGCAATTTCCAAATGCCTGAAGGTACCATGTTCATCTGTACAAACAATAGTACGCAAGTATTAACATCATGGGTGTCAAGGTGTAGCTGGTGCATTGGAAGTCAGGCGCAGGAGAACAGAGATGAGTGGACAAGGCACTTTACTGAGGCAATATATGAATAGAACGCAACCACGTACAACAACAAATGCCCTCAGAACAAGTGAGGCAGCACTAAGTACAAAAATAACAAGGTACAAAGTGCAGGCTGTCAAAAAGAACGGGTGTAAAATATAACCCGGCGCAAACCAGCCGGAAGAGTGCCAACCTGACAATAAACAAGTACACACACAGACATGGGGGGAGCAGAGGGTTAAATACACGACATGTAATGAGGGAATGAATACCAGGTGTGTGGGAAAACAAGACAAAACAAATGGAAAATGAAAGGTGGATCGGTGATGGCTAGAAGACCGGCGACGTTGACCGTCGAACGCTGCCCGAACAAGGAGAGGGACCGACTTTGGCGGAAGTCGTGACAATGGGACCACCCAGCCGTTATACTGCTCAGGAAGGAGACGCGTTCTTTCTCCTAGAGATGAATGTACTTTGGTGCGAAAAGTGCAAATCAATCCCAGAACAACAGCGAAGGACATTGTGAAGATGCTGGAGGAAACAGGTACAATATTATCTATATCCACAGTAAAACAAGTCCTATATCGACATAACCTGAAATGCCGCTCAGCAAGGAATAAGCCATTGTTCCAAAACCACCATTAAAAAGCCATACTACGGTTTGCAACTGCACATGGGAACAAAGATCATACTTTTTTTAATGTCCTCTGGTCTGATGAAACAAAAATAGAACTGTTTGGCCATAATGACCATCGTTATGTTTGGAGGAAAAATGCTTGCAAGCCGAAGAACACCATCCCGGGGGTGGCAGCATCATGTTGTGGGGGTGCTTTGTGGGGGTGCTTTGCTGCAGGAGGGACTGGTGCACTTCACAAAATAGATGGCATCATGAGGCAGTAAAATTATGTCGATATATTGAAGCAACATCTCAAGACATCAGTCAGGAAGTTAAAGCAAATGGGTCTTCCAAATGGACAATGACCCCAAGCATACTTCCAAAGTTGTGGCAAAATGGCTTAAGGACAACAAAGTCAAGGTATTGGAGTGGCCATCACAAAGCCCTGACCTCAATCCTATAGAAAATTTGTGGGAAGAACTGAAAAAGTGTGTGCGAGCAAGGAGGCCTACAACCTGACTCAGTTACACCAGCTTTGTCAGGCGTAATGGGCCAAAATTCACCCAACTTATTGTGGGAAGCTTGTGGAAGGCTACCCGAAACGTTTGACCCAAGTTAAACAATTTAACCTGATGATCTCTTCCCGCGCCAATCCCTTTACTGGGATCGATTTGACAACATCCAGTGAAATTGTAACGAGCCAAATTCAAACTACAGGAATATCAATATTCAACATTCAAGAAAATATAAGTGTAATACATCAAAATAAAGGTTAACTTCTTGTTAATCCAGCCGCCGTGTCAGATTTTAAGGCTTTACGGCGATAGCATACCATGCGATTATCTGAGGACAGCGCCCAGCTCACAAAACCATACAAACATTTTCCAGCCAAGTAGAGGAGTAACAAAAGTCAGAAATAGCAATCAAAATAATCACTTACCTTTGATGATCTTCATATGGTTGCACTCACAAGACTCCATGTTAAACAATAAATGTTCATTTTGTTCGATAAAGTCCCTCTTTATGTCCAAAAATCTCAGTTTTGTTGGCACGTTTTGTTCAGTAATCCATTGGCTCAAACGCGGTCACAACAGGCAGACGAAAAATCCAAATAGTACCATTAAAGTTCATAGAAACATGTCAAACAATGTTTATAATCAATCCTCAGGTTGTTTTTTGCCTAAATAATCAATAATATTTCAACAATGAAATGTCTAAAGACTGTAAAACAATGTCTAAAGACTGTTCACAGCTAGTGGAAACCATAGGGAACGCAATCTGGGTCATAACCATTTATATGGTGGATAGGCTTTCAATGGAAAAACACCATTTCAAAATAATGGCACTTCCTGGATGGATTTTCCTCAGGTTTTCGCCTGCCATATCAGTTCTGTTATACGCACAGACATTATGTTAACAGTTTGGGAAACGTTAGAGTGTTTTCTATTCAAATCTACCAATTATATGCATATCCTAGCTTCTGGGCCTGTGCAACAGGCAGTTTACTTTGGGCACGCTTTTCATCCGGATGTGAAAATACTGCCCCCTATCCCTAAGAAGTTTTAAAGGCAATGCTACCAAATACTAATTGAGTGTATGTAAACTTCTGACCCACTGGGAATGTGATGAAAGAAATAAAAGCTGAAATAAATCATTCTCTCTACTATTATTCTGACATTTCACATTCTTAAAATAAAGTGGTGATCCTAACTGACCAAAGACAGGGAATTTTTACTAGGATTAAACGTCAAGAATTGTGAAAAACTGAGCTATAATGTGTTTGGCTAAGGTGTATGTAAACTTCCGACTTCAACTGTATGTAGGTTTGGATGGTCAACAAGAGAAGAGACATTGTGAAGCTGCATTAAACCCTACCCTCAGGGGCTTATATACCTCTGTAGGCCGCGCTAACTTCATCCACAGCCTCAAGTTTGGATTAGTAGAGAGAGACAGAGAAAGAGAGAGAAAGAGGTGGCAGGTCAAAGAGACACAGGATGAAGAGTAGAGGGCGTGGCAGGAGCAGATGTAACAGTACCCCCCTCTACGGATGGGGAAAGGCCAGTGACGAAGTCCAGAGCAATGTGTGACCAGGGGCGACTTGGTATGGGAAGAGGGCGAAGCAGACCGGAAGTGGGTTTAGTGGAGGTTTTGTTCCGGGCACAGACCGAGCAGGCTGAGACGAACTCCCGGACCTCTCTCCATAGTGGGCCACCAAAACCACTGATGCAGGAAGGCGAGAGTCGGGTTCATACCAGGGTGAAGAACTTCAGAGCGAACTGAATTTGGAACAAACAGAGCCTTTCTAGGAACGTTACCTGGGTCAGGCTGGTTCTGCTGAGCCTGGCAAATATGGGATTAGATCTCCCAGGAGACGGCGGCAACGATGCAGGTTGATGGCACAATGGTCTCTGGCTCAGGTACCTATGTCGTCGGCGGTGAACTGGCGGGAGAGGGCGTCAGGTTTGGTATTCCTAGATCCGGGGTGATAAGTGAGTGTATAGTTGAATCTCCCAAAGAACAATGCCCACCTTGCTTGCCGGGAGTTCAGAAGTCTAGTGGTCTGGATGTAGGACAGGTTTTTGTAGTCCGTCCACACAATGAAAGGGAGAACCGAGCCCTCCAGCCAGTGACGCCATTCCTCAAGAGCTAGCTTCACTGCCAGGTGTTCCCGGTTACCGATGTCAAAATGTGCAAACCCCAGGAAGCGCTGTAGCTGCTTCAGATTCGAGCCACTCTGTGACAGCCCTGACCTTGGCAGGGTCCATCCGTAACTGTCCCTGTGCAATAATGTAACCCAGGAAGGACATAGAGGAAGCATGAAAATCACATATCTCAGCTTTTACAAAAGGCTTATTCTCCAACGGCCGTTGGAGAACTTGGCGAACGTGTTGCTGGTGAGCCTCAGGGTCCTTAGAAAAAATTAGAATGTCGTCCACATAGACAAAAACGAAGCGTCCAATCACATCCCTCTGAACATCATTAACCAGGCTCTGTAAAAAGGCAGGAGTGAGACCAAAAGGCATGAACAAATACTCAAAGTGTCCAAGTGGTGTGTTTGAACGCCGTTCTCCACTCATCCCCCTCTCTGATGTGGACAAGGTGGTAGGCATTCCGGAGGTCGAGTTTAGTGAACGCTGTGGCACCATGGAGGGGGGCAAAAGCAGAACTGATGAGTGTCAAGGGATACTTGTTCTTCACAGTGATATTATTCAGCCCACGGAAGTCTATGCACGTCCTCAGTGAACCATCCTTTTTCTTTACAAAGAAAAAGGCAGCCCCTACCAGAGATGAAGAAGGCCTGACATGTCCTGCAGCCAGGGAATCCTGAATGTACCCCTCCATAGCCTCTTGCTCGGGGCGAGAGAGGTTATACAACAGGCTACAGTGGAGATGAGCTCCAGGCTGGAGGTCAATAGCACAGTCGTACGGCCGATGAGGCGGCAGCGACAAGGCGTGGTGCTTGCTGAACACAAGAGCTAAATCGTGATACTATGGAGGAACTGATGACAGGTCCGGAGGTTCTGGAATGGACTGGGGCACAGACAAGGCAGGGGCAAGGGCAGAATGTAAACAATTCGAGTGACAAAATGAACTCCAAGTGGTTACCTTTCCAGCAGTCCAGTCGATCTGTGGATTGTGCTGTCACATCTGCTCCCACTACGCCCTGGTGTCCATCCGGTGTTGTCATAACCTTCAGTTCTCCCCCTCTCTCTCTCTCTCTCTCTCTCTCTCTCTCTCTCTCTCTCTCTCTCTCTCTCTCTCTCTCTCTCTCTCTCTCTCTCTCTCTCTCTCTCTCTCTCTCTCTCTCTCTCTCTCTCTCTCTCTCTCTCTCTCTCTCTCTCTCTTGGTGTGATTGTGTGGTTGGAGACAGGTGTGCTGGAGTAAGAGCAAATCCCTATCAGCTGCATATCGTCGCATAATCAAGACCTCTACATAAACTCATTCCTGCCATCTCCACACTGCCAGATCGTAATCTGATCAGATCAGTCAGTAATGATTCTAGCCTTTTGTCTTAGCTGAAGATCCTGGTTGCTCTACAGTGCTTGTTCCCTGTCTTACACCATTTTATCTCTCCTTGCAGTACTGCTCTGTCTCCGGCTCCTGTCTCCTGTTCGACATCTCACCACCAACGACCTTGCTCTGGATATTACTCACCACCATCACCTTGGATTCCCCTCAGGACCTGTTCCCCTGTTCCACGCTGTCAACTCCAACCTCACTCTACACTCCTGGTTATTGCAACTCATCTGAGCTGCCCCGGTAATGCACTCCCCATTTTCTGTGTTCAATAAACATTTTGTGCATTCATCCCGGTTTCCTCTGCTGAGTCCACTCTTGGGTTCCCCCTCTTCGCTCATCGTAACATGTGCAGCTTTAACCAAGGATGGCCAAGAACCAGGGGAGAGTGAAGGCATTCGATTAAGTGGAGACTGATCCTTTCCTGGTGATTCCCAGAGACACGCAGGATGACAGGGACGGTTCTCTCACTGACACGGGCGAGGAGCTGTCCATTGAGAGTGTTGGCATCGAGGGGTGAATCGAGTGGAACAGTGTCCAGGCCCAACTGGATAACAACACCTTGGTCCAGGAAACTCTCGTCGGCACCCGAGTCGATGAGGGCAGGTAGAGGAAAAGCCTGGCTTTGCCACAGGAGAGTGACGTCTAGCAAGGGTCTGGGGGGAGATGGACCGGCGATTTGGCTCAACAGTATATCCCCCACAACTGCTGAGCCACCCCCTTTTGTTTCACTGCAGTGAACAAGTGGATACAAAGTGACCAACCTGGCCACAGTATAGGCAGCTCCTACTGCTGATTCGCCGCTGCCTCTCTTCAGGAGAGAGACGGGCCCGGTCGAGCTGCATGGGTTCGGGTTCTGCCCTTTCTCTCCGACGCTCACGGAGACGGTTGTCAATGCAGATGGTGAGAGAAATGAGCTCCTCGACTCCATCAGGCTCATCCCTGGACACCAACTCATCCTTGATGGTCTCGGTGGGAGCGTTCTGGAATGCTCGCTGAAGGACCTCCTCATTCCAGCTGCTCTCAGCGGCGAGGGTGCAAAACTCAATCGCCATCTCAGCGACACTATGGGAGCCTTGACGGAGGGACAGGAGTTGCTTAGCGGCATCCTTACCGCAGACAGGGTAGTCGAAGACTCTCCTCATCACCTCCGTGAAGCTGGAGTAGGAGGAGCAGAAGTGGGACAGTTTCTCCCACACAGTTGTGGCCCAAGAAAGCGCTGCTCCACAGAGGCTCCCAATCAGGAAGGAAATCTTGGCCCGTTTGCTAGCATAAGAGTAGGGCTGTTGCTCGTATAACAGTGAACATTGTACCAAAAAGGCTCTGCAAGCTGCAAGGTTGCCATCATAACGCTCGGGGGCCGGAACAAATGACTCACGGAGCAGAGGAGAAGAACTAGGGGCTGGTTGCGAGCTCTGGGCGAAGGTTCGGCCCTGCCGGTCCGAAAGGCTCCGTGAAAACTCTGATGTGCTCCAGAATGGTTTTCAGGGCTTGGTGATGTTGCTCGAGCAGGGAGCCTTTGGTGGAGAGGATCTGAGTCTGCTGAGTTCATCTCTCTGGCCAGATCATACTGTTACACGGAGCGGAACAGGTGAACCCAAGAGCAGACGAACCCAAGAGCAGACGAGGAGACTGGGATGAGGTAACCAAGGTATTTATTGAAACACAGGGGGAAGATGGAGCGCAGGCCAGGGGAGCTTGGGTGGGTTGCAGGAAACCAGGTGCGGAGCCTGAGGCTGGAGCGAGAGGTGTTGGGACAGGGTAAGCAGGTCCGGAGGGGAATCCAAGGGAGCAGTAGAGTGGGAGATCCAGGACAGGGTAGCAGGATTGACATGGGACTGGAGACAGGGACCAGAGTCAGAGCGGGCAGAACTGTAGCGGAGACGAAAACAGTGTCAGGCAAGGGAAAACAGGCATAACAGGATCTAAACAGGAACAAATGGCTAGAAACGTAGACTGACTGAGCAGAGATTACGATCTGACAGCGTAGAAGTGGCAGGGCTGAGTATTTGTAGAGGTCTTGATTATGGAACAGGTTGCAGCTGGTGGGGATCTGCTCTGACTCCAGAACACCTGTCTCCGCCCACACAATCACACAGAGCGAGAGAGAGAGAGCATTGGGGGAGTGGCGGCAGGTCAAGGAGACACAGGATGAGCAGTAGAGGGCGTGGCTGGAGCAGATGTAACACACTGGGAGTCGTGCAGTAGGTTTTCAGCCACGTACTCTCTACTAGGCACCTATCCTTCCAACAATATTGGGAGCCATGATGGAAAATTTGCTCAGTTGTGATAAACGAGGGGGACCAGGGCACCTAGACCGCATCCTAACATCGTGTATTCACTGGTTGAGTCCAATCCCAGGTCGCTCTCTGACCAGAGAGAGTCTTGTGTCTGCATCCTCACCTGTCGCTTCATTCGTGCTTGTGATGCTGGTTTCATAACCAAAGCCTTATACAGACTGCTTCATTGGAGCTCAGAGCCAGGAGCATACTTGAACGCAAGGGAACATATCACAGTGGAAAGCAGAACAGGTGAGACAAAAACAAAGAAAGGAAAAGTACACTAAATGCCAACCACCCCTCCCCCCTCCCCCCTCCCTAAACCCCTCCACCCCAGACCCCCAAGATTCAGGTTCCTAGAAAGACAGGAGCAGCAGCAGAGGGGCGGATGTAGGAAGAGAAGCCCCTGAACCCCCCCCCCCCCCCCCCCCCCATCAGAGACGAGACAAACCCACCGAGCCTACCACCTCGTTTCAACAACCTGCCCCCCCCTCGCCTGCACTCCCTGAAACCCTGGGGAGAAGGCTGCCAGCCCCCCGCCACAGTAACCACAGCGCTCTGCCAAGCTCCACTCCAGAACATCAAGGCAGTGGCACACTCAACTCCACTGTCTGCTGCTCACAGGATACAATACAATGAGTGCACAAAACATTAAGAACACCTGCTCTTTCAATGACATAGACTGACCAGGTGAAAGCTATGATCCCTTGTTGATGTCACTTGTTAAATCCACTTCAATTAGTGTAGATGAAGAGGAGGAGACAGGTTAAAGAAGGATTTTTAAGTCTAGAGACAGGTGAGACATGGATTGTGTATGTGTGAAATTCATAGAGTGAATGGGCAAGACTAAATATTTAAGTGCCTTTGAATGGGGTATGGTAGTAGGTGCCAGGCGCACCGGTTTCCGTCAAGAAGTGCAAAGCTGCTGGGTTTTTGAAGCAGTTTCCCGTGTGTATCAAGAATGGTCCACATGGGAGTCAACAGGGGCCAGCATCCCTGTGAAACACTTTCGACACCTTGTAGAGTCCATGCCCCAATTAATTGAGGCTCTTCTGAGGGCCTCTGACCTGTTTCAATCTAAGATGTCGTGTGCTGAGTCATACAGTGATCTCCAATGTAGTTTTCACTGTAATTCAATGGACATCAGCTATAATACAGTTATCTTTGCCATCTCACTTCTTGACTTCACTTGATTAGTAAAATCCTGTCATCTTCTAGCAGCTCTTTTCATCTTTGTTCTAGTGTGGGAGAGTGTTTCTGTGGTGGAGATCACTTAAATTACCTCAGTCACAGGAAGAGAGTTGTGTGGGTTGTGTATTATACACATTCCACACTGCATAGACACCAGTGATGTGTGTGTCAATAATCTCCCATAGCAAGATTACATGGTTAAAGTAAGGTCCCTATTTGTACGTGAGACTAAGGTATTTAAACACAATCAAGTGACAATGTACACACTTCCTACCATCAGTATGACTGTTGCTACCGGCATCTCCAAGTTACCTGTGACTCAGTAGCATAGAACATTGACTCTCAAACCAAGATGGACAGGTTTGGATGTGTGCTTGGTCTTTTCTTGTGTACGGTAGCAGGATCAGTCCTCTCTAGAGGTAAGACAACAGGCAGGATGCGAACAACAAGCTGAACACCGAGCACAGGTTTCCATTACAGAAGTTGGTTAACAACTCGGAATATCAGATTTGTTTTATTAAATCAAAAACTAAAACAAAGAAAAACAGTTTATCTAGCTGATAGACTATTTCTGATTATAAAATCTCTAGTGTAGATTAGAATAAATCTTGAAAAATAACCAATGTTATGTATCATTGTCACATACTGTCGTTATGTGTGTAAGAGCCAAATTAATGTTACAGTATGAGTTTAATAGATTAACATTTTAAATTTCTAGCCTTTAGGTAAATGCTTTGAATTGTACGCTGAGGTATAGACTTTGAATGCACTGTAAAGGTTGGCTGGTGGGTTTTTTGTTGAGCTTTCCCACAATCCTTTGTTCAGCAACTGCTTCAAAATCAAACCAAATCAATTGTTTTCTGTCATGTCATCAGTTAATGGGTGAGAGGGTAAAGAAAAGGGGATGTTACTGACACCAAAGAGATAGCAACCACTCCAGATTCAACTGTGCATACAAGTGGTAAGTTAAAGAGCTCAGCCTCTCTCCAGATTTCAACTTTATAATATGAGATTGGTGTTTAATGTTTAGCATGATTTTTATTGAATTTTAGGATAAATTCAGTACAGATATAAATAATTTTAATACTTTTAACTGACGAGCAATAAAAAATATTAGTTATTTTTAGGATTGAGCTTGACTGAAAACTGACCAAAATAGGTTATTGTTTTTGCAAAAGTTTGTGTCGTTTATTAATATACAGCTGGGTGATCAATGGTAAAAAATATATTCTGATAATGTGTAGAATTGTGAATATCATTAGGAGAATTTCAAAGGAAATATGTTGCATTTGTAATTTGATTGCATTGTATGGTAGGATTGTATGCTATTTTATGAATGATTGGGTTCATATGTCATATTTAGAAACGTTTGAAAACTTATAGAGACGTAGATCTATTTAGTAAAAAGCTCAAAATGTATTTATCACAACAGATCGTGAGATTTCAGTTTGAATTGCTTGACTTTAAACAATGCCGGAGTAGGGTAGTCCTCAGAGAAAGAAGTGCTTTTGAAATGTTTTTTTTTTAAACAGTGTGCAGGTGGCCATGATGCATTTCTTACCCAAACCACAGGCTTTGGCATTTTAACTGAATATTTATCAACAGGTGTGTGTGTTTCACATTTACATACGAAGATTAGGAATACTAACTCAGAGCAACATGAGTGACATTACAGCTTACTATAAGTGTGATGTGTGCCAATCTGTAATTGTATATTTTCACAGAGCAATTTTTAGAGATAATAAAAAAATAATTAATTTGGTGAATGGCTATGTTACATTACGTGGAAAATTCAAAACATGTATTATCTCTAATTTCGCTATCTCTTACAGTAGAAACACATATTTATATATCAAACTATTTTATGGTCATTGCAGCAAAATGTCATTACGATCCAAACACATTTCACATTCTCCAGAAATTCTATAAGTGAGGTGAATGATTCTGTGGATAAATATACTGAGTGTACAAAACATTGGGAACATGTTCTTTTTTCATGACATACAGTAGAGTGACCAGGTGAAAGCTATGATCCCTTAACGATGTCACTTCAATCAGTGTAGATGAAGGGGAGGAGACAGGTTAAAGAAGCCTTGAGACAATTGAGACATGGATTGTGTATGTGTGCCATTCAGAGGGTGAATGGACAGGACAAAACATTTAAGTGCCTTTGAACAGGGTATGGTAGAAGGACCGGTGCACCGGTTGTGTAAAGTACTGCAAGGCTACTGGGTTTTTCACACTCAACAGTTTCCTGTGTGTATCAAGAATGGTCCACTACCTAAAGGACACAACTGTGGGAAGCATTGGAGTCAACATGGGCCAGCATTCCTGTGGAACGCTTTCCACACCTGATAGGTCCATGCCCCGACGAATTGAGTGCAACTCAATATTAGGAAGGTGTTGTTGGTGTTGTTTGGTATACTCAATGTATGTCTTTAGGGCATTGGTATTTGTAGAAAAATGAAATAAAAAATAAATAAATAATATCAGTTCGTTGTTCTTTAGTACAGAGGAACACTTTGTCAAATAATCTGTCAAATAATCAGATATCTCTTGTCTGTTCTGTAGGTATTTATCTCTCTCACGCTCTGCACCTTCCCCTTGCCTCAGCTCTGTCATGCCTCGCTCATTCCTGGTCAAGAGTAAGAGACCAGGATCTCATCCCCCTTGCTTCTCTAAAGGCACCAGACACACAAACCCTGACCAGCCACAACCTCATACAAATCATCACGACAGGCAGAACAGGGCATGGCAGGAAGTAAGGTCCCCACATCGGAGCCCCTTCCAGGAGGACGAGGGCAACCTGTGCTCAGGGTCAGAAGTCAAGGACACCCTGGACTACCCCTGTCCTAGCTGGGACGCCATGGCAACCAGACCACACAGCACCTCGCCAGCTGACCTCTGGACCAGCTGGTCTGCAGGTACCCGACTGATCCTGACTTTATGGCTCTACACTATTTATTGTAAATAATAAATAAGTAGATGTAGATATTTGTATGTATTTGTATTCAAATTGCCTCAATTTGATTGTCATAACTAACTTTATCAACAAAAAAAATAAAAAAAAATAAATTCAAACTCAATCTACTAGTATGTCACTTACTCCACAGAAACCGGAGGGTACGATGGTGTGGAGCCATCCGAGTCTGCCCTGCCCTGGTCCCTACACTGGCCCCGGGGCCCTGACAGAGAGAGGGAGCTGGAGAAACTGGTCCATGTCTTACTGAGCCACAGGCCACATATAGACCTCAATTCCACCAGCCCATGCCCCCTCTGTGAAAAGGTAAGAAGAACCAGCAATGGTCAGGAATTACAATATAATCAGAACAGCACATCTGCCCTTATAGGGTGTATCAACCAAAAGTGTGTGGTTCCAAACCATGCAAACCACTTCAGGCATGACTAAAATGGAATAAATGAGATACAGTACTGTTTGGTGTTTGTGACCTGAGACAAGAATGACAGTAGAGTGGTGAAAATTGTACCCAACAGGGCTCTGTGACATGTCAGAAAATGACATAACAGCAGATTTGTTTGATGTGAGAATAGAGGCTGTGAGGGGTAATTGTGTTGAATATGGTTAACATCTCTGGGAGTATGAGCTACTGCTGCTGTTACTCTTAGCTTTCTCTTTTCTCAGGTCTTGTCCTCAGGAGCTGTACTGAAGAGTCATTTACTCAGGTCACGTGCATGCGTGCCTGCAGTCCCATTGGCCACATCAGCCAAAGCCCCAGAGCACCCCTACGAGTTCAAACAAGCTCTGGGCATGTACGGAAGACCAAAGGTATATCTGGCAGAAGTACATTGGTGGAGGTCTCTCCACTTCCCAACACAAACTATATAAAAATACTAAATGGCAAAATCCTAACCACATCTCTGTGAATGTGTGTGTCCCAGGAGCGTAGCTATAGCTGTAAGGAGTGTGGGAAGGTATTCAAGCGCTCCTCCACCCTGTCCACCCACCTGCTCATCCACTCTGACACCAGGCCCTACCCCTGCCAGTACTGTGGCAAGAGGTTCCACCAGAAGTCAGACATGAAGAAACACACCTTCATACACACAGGTATATGTATATACTGTATCTTGTACCATCTATTGCATCTTGCCTATGCCGCTCGGCCATCGCTCATCCATATATTTATATGTACATATTCTTATTCCATCCCTTTAGATTTCTGTATATTAGGTAGTTGTTGGGGAATTGTTAGATATTACTGCACTGTTGGAACAAGAAGCACAAGCATTTCGCTACACTCGCATTAACATCTGCTAACCATGTGTATGTGACCAATATAAATATATTTGATTTGAGGTGCGGGGAGGTACACTGTAAGGTCACATACACAAATGAGCATAGTGTGTGTAGAACATAGGTCAGCTGGTGTGTGTACATTATAGTACAACTGACATACACATTTTGCAAAGGTCGCTTACATCTGAAGTTAGGATTCTGCCCTACACACTGTCTGCTGTCACAGAGTATCTCTCTTCTTGAATTCCATGTCATGTCCTGCTGTCTGTCCCTGTCTGTCTCAGGTGAGAAGCCCCATGTGTGCCAGGTGTGTGGCAAGGCCTTCAGCCAGAGCTCCAACCTCATCACCCACAGCCGTAAACACAGCAGCTACTGGCCCTTCAGCTGCACACACTGCCAAAGCAGGTTCCAGCGCAGACTGGACCTACAGCGCCACCAGGAGACACAATGTTTTCATAGCAGCGTGTACACACAGAGCTGAGGCCACGGGTATAATGGAGATTTGTATTACACAAGTACTGTATGTAGCACAAGAATTAGTGCTTTGTAAAGAGATTGTTGACCGGTATTTGCAGTTCTGTTTTTATATGGTACTTTGATCAGTGACTAAGGCTAAGCACATTACTTGTGTTCAAGTTATTTGGGCATTTGTTTTTGTGGATTTGCTTCGCTCACAGCTTTTCAGGTTGACCGTTTGGATAGTGCCTTGAGGGGACCTGATCACTTTGTTAACATCTCTAGCAATGTCATATATAGTGTACGAGCTAGATTCCATCCATAGCGCAGAAGTTCAGCGTTTTAGCCGGTTCAAATGTAAAGGTCATTTTCGATTGAGCCAACATATGCAACATTTACCATGAATGCTGTCTCCGCCAACACGGAAACGTTGCCTTTAAATGTCAGTCACGCTTTAACGCTACGGATTGAATCCAGCCCTTTAGGCCCTGGACTCTACTGTGCTGTATGTCTAAAAGACACCTTATTAAAAAAAGGTGGTTTGTAGAGTGACAAAGCAAACCCCTATTTCCCACTGTAATTGTCAATTTTCCTCAGAGAGCCATTGCAATTGTAGCTCCCATTGTTGGTGTATGAATGAAGCTGACATTTTCACTTCCCTGTGGCAGCCCACCCAAGAGGATAATAACATACATTCAGGCCATGTGGAACATGTGAAAAATAATGTCTCTGACTGCAGTACGAGCAGAGAGAGACAATGATTATGTTGAAATGACGCTCCACAATTATGATGAGACAACGTGACTGTATATTTTCAGTGTCACAGCCTGGTCAGCATGAGTATATATTAAAAGGGATTTAGATATAAACAATTAAATACTCTGTTTAAGTTTAGAATTTCTGGGTCGTTATTCATTGTTCTCACCCGCACTTTATTTGAAGATAAAACACAAAAACTCAGTCACAGATATTTAATTTAAATAGCAACAGCACAGATAATATCAAACAAAGGGTCACAGTTACAACATAGATATATACAATAAGGATCTGGATAATGGCAATTCCCCTCACACATATTCTACTCATGACATATTTCACTTCATGTGTTCCTCCTCTTTAAACTCTGTAGTGCTTATTTCTGTTGTAACATTAGACTAGGCTAGGTTCAGATTCATGCTCATCCTATAGCCAGTAATCACACCATTCCATTCTATGAGCCCAGGTTATGACATTGTAGATACAGTGTAATGGATCAGATGCACTGACTAGTATTTCGTCCAACACTTTGAGGAGTTGCTGAGGCCATGTACCTGTAGACATTCATGTAGTCTCAGTCTGTCAGACCTTTACACATCTCATTGCTTCAAGCATGTGTACACCAAGTATACAAAACATTAAGGACATATTCCTAATATTGAGTTGCACATTGAGTTGCAATTAGTTGGGGCATGGACTGTACAAGGTATCGAACGCGTTCCACAGGGATGCTGGCCCATGTTGACTCCAATGCTTCCCACAGTTGTGTCCTTTAGGTAGTGGACCATTCTTGATACACACGGGAAACTGCGGGGGATGAAAACTCAGCAGCGTTGCAATTCTTGACACAAACTGGTGTCCCCGGCATCTACTACCATTCCCCGTTCAAAGGCACTTAAATATTTAGTCTTGCCAATTCACTCTATGAATTTCACACATACACAATCCATGTCTTAATTGTCTCAAGGCTTAAAAATCCTTCTTTAACCTGTCTCCTCCTCTTCATCTACACTGATTGAAGTGGATTTAACAAGGGACATCAATAAGGGATCATAGCTTTCACCTGGATTCACCTGGTTAGTCTGTCATGGAAAGAGCAGGTGTTCTCAATGTTTTGTATACTCAGTGTATATGTATTTACACATACCAGACATGGGTTCAAAAACTATTTAGGGTATTTCAATTACTTTCAAAGACATTTCGAAGTAAGTATCTGGATATTTTTCAGTACTTAAATATTGGAATGAATTTGGAAATGCTCAACTATTTTCAAATACAAATATTAAAATACTGCATGCATTTGAACCCAGGTCTGTTTGGTCCTAGGGTTTTTGAAATAATGTATTTGAAAAGATTTTCTGCTATTCATCGGAAGTTATTTTTTAAATACTTCAAGGAAAAATAGCTGATTGGCCACATTATTTGAAAATACAAAAATACACAGAAAATAAGTATTTAAATAACAAATACTTAAACACGCATGTATTTCAACCCAGGTCTGACACACTCACATACACACACCAGGTGTTTTATCTTCTGTCCCACTTTACCCTCGGTCTCAGATTTACCAGAGGAAACACTGAAAATGAGATAGAGAATGATAATATTGTATTTCTTACACATGATACAAGATATCACTATTGCAATCTGCAGGTGCTTGACTAATTCACAAAGGGTGCTAGTGCCACCATGATAAGTCTATAGAATACTAGTCTAAATTTGACATTCTCTTTACTTTGTGGTCCCCCAGCTGCTGTGTGTGTTGCTCACGTTCCACATCTCACCTCTACACAGAGCTGTTGGAAGAGTCTAATAAGGCAGAGTTAGTATACTCGATCAGGCCCCCTCTTCTGGTTGGTGGAGGAGCCCCTGCAACCAATCACATGTCAAGTGTGTCACTAACATTTATACATGGTGAATAAACCCAGTATTTCTCTCAAAAATAGTAAGAAAGTTGTCATAGTATCTTCTCTTACACTAGGTCAAATAAAATAAAATGTTATTCGTCACATGCTTTGAAAAAACAACAGGTGTAGACTAACAGTGAAATGCTTACTTACGGGCCCTTCACAACAACGCAGAGAGAAAGAAAATAGAGAAATAATAAAATGAGTAACGATAACTTGGCTTTATATAAGGGGAACCAGCACCGAGTCGATGTGCAGGGTTACGAGGTAATTGAGGTAGATATGTACATATAACTAGAAATAAAGTGACAGATAATAAACAGGTATAGAATGTTCTATGTTTATTTGTGAATATGGTGGTATAGCTCAGTATTTTGGCCTTTGGTCCAGGATAGACTTTAGTAACTGTCCTGTGTGGTTACCTGTGTGAGAGTAGATGCACCACAGCGCCCCCATCAGGCTGATGCCCAGAAGGAAAGCAACAAACACAATCCCCAACACTGAGTCTGTGTCTACCCCAGAGCCTGGGTGACAAAAACGTGGGAGGGAAAAGTAGTAGTTAAGCCAAATCCCAGTTACTATCACTGTTGTGATAATACACACATGTAGGAACATCCAGGAGTTGATATTATGGTTAGGGTTGAACTGGGGTGTGGACATGCAGACTGGCAGGTATTGGCCCGGTATTTTATTTATTTACTTTTCTGCTCTTTTGCACACCAGTATCTCTTCTCGCACATGATCATCTGATGATTTATCACTCCAGTGTTAATCTGCTAAATTATAATTATTCGATGTATTGCCTACCTCATGCCTTTTGCACACATTGTATATAGATTCTCTTTTTTTTCTACCATGTTATTGACTTGTTTATTGTTTACTCCATGTGTAACTCTGTGTTGTCTGTTCACACTGCTATGCTTTATCTTGGCCAGGTCGCAGTTGCAAATGAGAACTTGTTCTCAACTAGCTTACCTGGTTAAATAAAGGTGAAATAAAAAATTTAAAAAAAAAATGAAGCTAGGGTTAGGGTTGAACTGGGGTGTGGACATGAAGCTAGGGTTAGGGTTGAACTGGGGTGTGGACATGAAGCAAGGGATAAGATTGAGGCTAGGGTTAGGGTTTAACCAGGGTGTGGACATGAAGCTAGGGCTAGGGTTGAGGCTAGGGTTAGGGTTTAACCAGGGTGTGGACATGAAGCTAGGGTTAGGGTTGAGGCTAGGGTTAGGGTTGAACTGCTGGGGTTAGGGTTGGAGCTAGGGTTAGGGTTGAACTGCTGGGGTTAGGGTTGAGGCTAGGGTTAAAGTTACAGTTACTTACTGCTGTGCGCTGGGATAGGCTTGGGTAGCTGAGACACACTGGGCATTTCACCTCTCTGACCTAGAGAGAGAAAGAGAGAGTTGGATAAGAAGAGAGAAACACCCTTTTACACAGAGTGAAAGTGAATTACTTCAGGCCCATGTAATGAGGAGGTGGACCACACCACCAATGACCATCTACTACTCACCAGCAGGTGGCGCCAGCTGTCTGGCCACACCAACGGGCTGATAGACCAGCATAGGTCTGGAGAATTTTCTGTACTCATACTGACAGAGAGAAGAGAGGAATATAAGCAGTGGCGGATTTAGGTATAGGCGACAGGGCGGCATTTTGCCGTGAGCGGCACTGGGTGCCCGCGCAAAAAAATTCGGAATGGTGACATTTGCACGATCGGTTTTCTATCGCTCATTTGCATGTCACGTTAATAATATCATGTCACCGTGTGGGATTGTGGGTCAATTAACCTTGTCGAAGTGGGAGCCCTGATTCTAGTTTGTGAGCTAGGCAGGCTACTGCCTGGGAAGGTCTTCCACTCAGAAGTACGAGATGTGGAGGGGGGCGGGGGTAGGTTGACCTCAGGTCTCCCAACTGGAAGCCCGAGGTAGGGGGAGCGGGGGAATCTGATCAAATAGCGCACCTCTAATTTTGTACAGTACTAACGCAATTATTAAAATCAGTCACACTATGAAATGCTACTAAATAAATCACAATAAATTCATAATACTGTGAATATATAGTAAGACATTTTTCTGGTTTGTGCAAAATCATTAGGAATAATATAAAAGCAGTCTGCACACCACCAAGGTGAATTGGTTTAGTCTTGACTCTTGGTTGACAGTGTTGGGGAATGGGTAATGTATTGACGCCCGGGTGCCAAATCGACACAAATTTGTTTCGATTTGTCTTTGTTACTTGTTTTTGATATTGGTCTTATTTTTGTATATATTTTTATGTTTATATAGTTTTAAATTTTATGATTATTTATTTGTGTTATTCCAAATGTCTGAATAAAAATGACAGTTAGTGCAGAATGGTGTTTTGTTGTTGCTGGGGGTGGGGGGCGCTGAAGGGAGCCATACAAGCTAGAACCGCCACTGAGGGTAAGTCATTACTTTCAGTCATTAATACTACTAGCCATTATGAATATAGAACATGTACTGTACCTGTTGGTTGGGTAGTCTAGATACGAGGGCAGGGATACGGAGGCCCCAGGGATTCGGACAGCCACTCTGCATTATGGCCGTTGGAGGCCCCTGGGTCACTGACTCAGGGCCACACAGACGGATGCGACAGTGCTCCTGCAGGAACTGGACAGAGTTGTTGTAGATGGGCCGAAGGACAAAACTGAACCTTAGCCTGTGTATCTGGTCCTCCTCTCCTCCCATTCCTCCATCGCTCTCCTTCCTTTTGGCTCGTCCTCCTCGTCCCCTCTTCCCACCGTGTTCGCTTTTTCTCAATCCTGCTTTGTTCCTCCAAGCCCTTCCTGGATGCCTGAATGATAGGACTCTAGGTACCTCCTCTTCCTCTTCATAATATTCCTCATCTTCCTCCTCATCCTCTTGGCCATGTGTCATGTTGCTGAGTGTCAGTGAGGAGTCAGTGGAGCAGCTGTCTCTAATGACTGACCAGCCAGGGGACGCACGGGGGTCTGATAGGGGTGACACCATGCAGGACCGCACCTCCACACCCCCACCGTGGGCTCCCTTGGCGGAAAGCTTGGCAAAAACAGTCAGAGGAAATATGGGTAACATTACTTTGCCATGGTCTTATTACTGAGTTGATATTTAAGTATTGTAATTACACTATTACTGTAATTTGTAATACTCTGTTACAACCTGCTGTGCTCTAGTGCTGTAATAGCAGGGCTACAGAGTTCTTATAGAAAGGATTTATTGTGACATATCTAGATGTGATTATAATAGCCTTCTGGAGGAAGTCTGCTCTGGGCTTGAGGCAGCTGATACTGTAGAAGACTAGCAGACGGAGAACCACAAGTAGTACTTGCAGCAGGAGCTACATCAGCAGATAGACAGGCAGGCAGGCAGGCAGGCAGGCAGGCACAATTAAACACACACACATAGCTAGGCAAACTGACCTCCACATACACACGGTTGTCAGCAGTGATGGTACAAGGACCGGTCTGCCTCTGCTCATAGCCCTCTGTAACAAACAGTGAGACCAGTGGGCCAGCCCTGGCCCTTGGGAGGGGCCCCGGCCCCTGCAGAGTGGGCTGCTCCACAGGAAGGCTTGGGACACTGGGGACTGCAGCAAAACAGCTGAACTAAGAGGACAATGGAAAAGAGGGAGATGTATGGAATGATAAGGACAAGCATAGATATACATGTCTCTGTCTCACACACACAACAAACACACACTAATATGTGGTGAAAATGGACCACACACACACAAACACACAACCTGTATCATCTCACATGTATGACCAGTGGAGTCCACTCTGTGGGCTCCTCGTCTGTCTCATTGCCCACGGCAACCAGAGACTTGTTTCTCCATAGCAAAACCTGAGAGGATGGACAGACACAAAACATGGCAAGTCATAGGTACCTCCTAGGACTCTAGGTACTCTAGAGTCCTAGGAGCATGTTAGCGAGGTTATGGTTGTACTGGTAGTTTAGCGTGTTAGCGAGGTTATGGTTGTACTGGTAGTTTAGCGTGTTAGCGAGGTTATGGTTGTATTGGTAGTTTAGCGTGTTAGCGAGGTTATGGTTGTACTGGTAGTTTAGCGTGTTAGCGAGGTTATGGTTGTACTGGTAGTTTAGCGTGTTAGCGAGGTTATGGTTGTGCTGGTAGTTTAGCGTGTTAGCGAGGTTATGGTTGTGCTGGTAGTTTAGCATGTTAGCGAGGTTATGGTTGTACTGGTAGTTTAGCGTGTTAGCGAGGTTATGGTTGTAATGGTAGTTTAGCGTGTTAGCGAGGTTATGGTTGTACTGGTAGTTTAGCGTGTTAGCGAGGTTATGGTTGTACTGGTAGTTTAGCGTGTTAGCGAGGTTATGGTTGTGCTGGTAGTTTAGCGTGTTAGCGAGGTTATGGTTGTACTGGTAGTTTAGCCTGTTAGCGAGGTTATGGCATACAAATACACTGCATGTAGACCTACAGTGTATTGTAGGTTCTTATGATGGTACTTTGTGTAGCTTTTGTGATGCTCTCTTTCACACAGACCCTAAGAGTTGAAACACTAGAGCAGATAGGTCAGTAGATATATTAGTAGATCGTAGTTCATTCACATGCTACATGTCTGTCTCACTGCCTCCCTCCTCTCCTGCTCCCTTTCCTCCCAAACCTCCATCACTCCCACTACCCTCCCTCCCTCCAGCCCCCTGCTCCCACACTCCAGTCCCCAGGCCTAGCTACACTCAGGTTAATCAGCAGTGTTCCGGACACTAGGTCACCCATGTAGGGCCTGGGGGAGATAAGACAGACTACTTACACAACCTCAGGGGCCCTTCAGATCACACTAACCAACAACAACACAATTACAGCACTGCTCTTCTACTCTCTTCTCTCGTCCTCTGCCTTTCTACTGGGCATCTCTCTCAATCTCACACACAGATACACCGACACAGAGACACACACACACAGTGAGGGGCTCCATAGTGACCTCCATGTCCCCCCCCCCCCCCCTGCTCTATCCCCCCCATCAGATCTGCCTCTCTGATGAGGCTGCAGGACGCCCCTATTACACAGCTCTTTCTCTTTCTGCTGACTGTGTTTAGCACAGAATCACTTGTAAACGTCTGCACGCATGGTTCAATTACCATTTTGGACTCCATTTTGGTGAGACAAAAACATTGCAAAACATGGTGAGACACAAACATTGCAGAAACATTTCACAAAACATGTTAAAATGTTCTCTGCAGATATTTTACCCCTTAAAACCACCTCTCTTACCGCGTTGTTGTACTGCACCCCTCTGGGCTCTCCCTGCAGCAGCCCTTCAGTCCCACAGGAAATGACCGGGAATGCCAACAAGAAATTGCTGCTGTTGTACTGGGCCAGGCACTGAGGATCCCGCAGTGTCACCTCCGACATCAGGAGAGACAGGGTCTGTGTGAAAGAGAGCATCACAAAAGCTACACTAAGTACCATCATAAGAACCTACAATACACTGTAGGTCTACATGTAGTATATTGGTATTTGTATGCCATAACCTCGCTAACAGGCTAACACGCTAAACTACCAGTACAACCACATAGTGAAAGTGACCTGCAGAATGTGTCTGTCCACGGCCACGTTGAGTCGTCCCTCCTGACACTGCACACTGACGGCCTCCCAGCCCCCACTGGTCCTTCCACCTCCCTCACTCAGCCACTGTCTCAGCCTGCGCTCCTGGACCCAAGGGGGCCTGCCATCCAGCATACGCACAGGGGGGGCCACTTTCTGTGGGAAGGGAGAGAAAGAGCTGTGCTAACACACAGAACAGCACCTTTTAGGGATAACATGACCTTCAATATAGGGAGACAACATAATTAATCAGGAGAAACACCAACACAAACACACTGTTAGGAAACTAAACCAACCAAATAAACCATCCAGTTCACTCACACAATGAGGGACACAAGAGACACACACAGGTCCTGACCTGTCCCTCCCCCAGCCAGTCTGATCACAAAGTGATTGGCCAGGTCAGCCTCTGTGTATGAGGCCACTTTGGGAAAGCCACTGATTGGCCCAGCTCAAAATGTCATGGGTGGTAGAGAGGTCAGAGGTGAGCATGCTAGTCAGTGTCAGGTCAGATTCCGGAGGGTAGAGTGGGGACACGCTGTTGGAGGACTGAGAGGAAAGAACAAGGGAGATAGAAAAATTGTCAAAAAATGCATAAATGGGATGTTTGTATTACAAGATAACCTGGCAAGCCCTGTCAAAGCCAAGTTGAATGTGTTTACTTA
The DNA here is from genome assembly GCF_045679555.1 of Salvelinus alpinus. NCBI lineage: Eukaryota > Metazoa > Chordata > Actinopteri > Salmoniformes > Salmonidae > Salvelinus > Salvelinus alpinus. The sequence goes on from NC_092086.1 coordinate 41,772,445, forward strand.
ACAACAAGATAACCTGAGAGATATGTCCAATGATATTTTGAACTCACTTTGAGGTTTTGAAATCACGTTTAGCTTGGCCTTCACTCAATGATTGTATTGCTCCTTTAATTTATTTTGCTATTTTGTCCATTTCATCATTATTTTTTAAACTTATAACCCTTTTATGACTTTTATACCAAACTCCAGAACAGGTGAAGTTTTACTGGATAGGGTCCTCACATAGACAGAGATGTGTCCCCGGAGCCCTGGGACTGTGAGAGCCCAGTTGACTGGAACGGCACTACTGAGGATCAGCACCAACTTGTGCCACCCAGCATTGGCCACTGGGGGCACCAGAGAAATAGTCACCTCCACCTGCAGAGAGCTGGGATAGAGGGAGAGACAGGTCACTGAAAGGCATAGAGAGGGAGAAAATGCTTTGAAAAGGATTAAGGGATAACTCAATAGCTCAACATTATATTACTTGAACAGCTTCAGAGATTGATATACTCCACATGATTTTCTTCACATGCAGGAGACGTCCTAAACTCCCACAAAGTCCTGACCCTGCTGAATGGAGCTTGATGACATGTACTTCTGGGTCACCTCCGCCAACTGGAGCACAGCCCTGTACTTCCTGTGGCTGCAGGTCAGAGGTCAGGTAGTTGTGTGACAGGAACAGAGACTGCAGCTGGCACACGCTGGACATGGTGGTATCTGGAGGGCAGAGGGGAGACTTGGTTGGAGAGGGAGAGAGGTCAGAAAGACCAGGGTCGTGTATTAGTTGTATGTGTGTGTGGGGGGCTGGCTCACCCTCGCCCACGCGGACGTAGACGTGGTTGGCACTGGCTGTGTGTGTGAGGGAGGACAGGGAGCCATGGCGATGCATTGCCCAGCGCAGCAGAGGCTGCACCTGCACTGCCAGACTGTAGGGCTGCACTGTAGAGTTAGGAGAGAGCTGGTGCGAAGGGGGGACACTGTGGTTACAGAGAGAGACATGATAACACATAGTAATAGAAACATTCATTTGTGGAGGCCTATGTTTCTAAAACAACACACTTGCACAGACATACACACAAACACACTGGAGGGGTCAGTACTTTTATCAGTTCCTCACAGGAGGAAGCAAATACTCTCATCAAAACTGTTTTTTTCGGGGGTGAATGACAGATTAATTACTAAAAGAAGTACACACACACACCACACGAGCATGCACGCACAGACTGACCTGCACCAGCAGATCCGGGGGTAGTCTCTCAGCCTCCAGCCTCCAGCCACCAGCGCACTGGTAGCTTGGAGCTCAGAACCAGGATGAGGGTTTGACGGGGGGTGAGACAGAGACAGGGGTCTCAGGAGCACAGTCACCTAGAAGGGCAGAGAGGAGGTCAGGGCAGGGAGGCACAATGTATTGGGAGTGATTGTGGGTGTGTCCTACTGTGAGAAACAGAGAGGGAGCACCTGTTTGTCAGGGCTGCGTGTCCCTCTCCCCACAGCGATCACATGGGTCTCTTTCTCCCCGCTCTCTCTGGCTGCACAGCCCGGGCCGGCCTCAAAGCCCTCCAACAGCCCCTGCACAGGGTGAAGTGCCCCCGCTGGAGACAGAGAGCACTGCAGTTCCCCACAGTCAACTGCACAGTTACAAAGACAACCAGAGGTCACTCAAATGGAGCTACGGCTGTATACTCTGTTTACAGGGAACATTGAGAACAAACTAATATAGATTGGGTCTCTGGTGGGAGAGATAAAATGAAAAAGAAAACACTTGATGTCCCTGAAAAGGACATCACAGAGAGACCATCTGAACTTGGTATGAGGTTTGGTAATAGGCAGGATGGACAGGGTCAGCAGCAGACTCTCTGCTCTCACTGACAAACAGGAGCAACAAGTCTCTGTCAATCCGCCACATAAACACACTAGTGCTCCACTCGACTGCTCTGGTCTCAGACGAGCCCTCTCACTCAGCCTCTCTGTCTACGTCTCAGTCTGTCTCTGGTTCTTGCTCTCTTCTTCCAGTCAGTGTCTGTTGGCCCACTATTACTAAAAGACAGCTTGTTGTTCTCGGACTGAACAGAGCTAACTGGGGAGTGCCCCCTGACTGAACAGAGCTAACTGGGGAGTGCCCCCTGACTGAACAGAGCTAACTGGGGAGTGCCCCCTGACTGAACTTTCAAAGTTTTTTTTTTTACTCCTCTGAATATTCCACTTTCACTTTGCTAAACCAAAATCTGACCTTTGACACAGCTCTTTGAAAGCAGAGTCACTTTTGGAGGTACTTTTGAGAGAAAGTAGTAAAGTTGTACTATTCAGTATGGAAACATCCTGTAAAATGAACAGTACCTCTAACTGTCTCCTAACTCTTCAAAGAATATCTTAAAGAATCCCACAGCACCCCCCCCATTTTTAAAAATTATAAATAAAAATGGCCTTTCATGAACTCGCACTTGACCCCCCACTAGCACTGACTTTGCTGACAGCTATTTTACTGAGGAAAATGTACTTACTATGACTGCGATATGTGGCTGTCCAACATAGCCATCTTAAGGTGAATGTACTAATTGGAAGTCAATCTGGATAAGAGCGTCTGCTAAGTGACTAAAATGTCAATGTAAATGTCTTGTTTCCCTTACGTGCTGTTCTCTCCCCCAGTAGAAAGAGGCAGAAGAGAATCCACCCGGTCCCTGACACCATCAGGACTATTCTCCAGGAGTGAATTCAATGGGAGAGTGCCTCTTGCGACATCCTGAGGGGGAAAAGAGAGTGATTAATACAGTGGTCTAGACGGAGTCTTTAACAAGAGACCAAGTTCTCCAAGTACATAATGTTATATTGGACAGGCTGAGAGAACGGATGGATAATATGGATCCAAATAGAGGAGGAACAAACACTAGAGCAAGGACAGAGTTTACCCAGGGAACAAACAACATCAAAGTCATCTCTCCCACTGGATTCTCATTATCACAACTTCCTCATTCTTCTCCCATTCTGGACAGTATCAGTCTTGGTGAAATGTTTATTCTCTGTGTTCTGCCAATTGCAACTCTCAAACATTTGTCAATAACATGCTTTAAAGGCAAAATCTGTGATTTCAAAACTCCTGACTGATAAGATGAGGGACGGGGCTGCGGAAAAGTAAGCACTCTCAAATTGATAGGAGCTTTGGATACCATGCAATCAGGTCTGACATTCAGTGAGATTGACATGCTAGTATTAAACATATTTTGACTCCATTGTTTGTTTATATAGAATACAAATAGGTCTGTACATCTTTCCTTAGCCTTGTTGAGTCCACAATGCAATATGATCAAAGGTCATATACCCACTTATCTCATAATTGTCATGTGCATATCTTTATTCTGCGTCTGATAGTGACACACGTCATATAATGCTGTGAGACAGAATGTGAGGTCGTTGTTCGGCACCGGTTGACCAGTTTATTGTCCTTGGGTGGGCTCCCGAGTGGCGCAGGGGTCTAAGGCACTGCATCTCATTGCTAGAAGCGTCACTACAGACCCTGGTTCGATTGCAGGCTGTATCACAACTGGCTGTGATTGGGAGTCCCATAGGGAGACCACAATTGGCCCAGCGTCGTCTGCGTTTGGGTTTGGCTAGGGTAGGCAGTCATTGTAAAAAAGAATTTGTTCTTACCTGACTTGCCTAGTTAAATAAATACAAAAAATAAGGATCAGAGGACGTTCAGACAACACACACTGGCTTGTTGAATAATGACATGTCATTAACTGGCGCGAAAAACGCTTATCTCTTCTACTCAAACTTGCCCAGAAAGAACTCACCACGAACTGCAAAATAACGGCTAATGGGCCCGGAAACAAAAATTGAACAATTGATTGGCCTTGATGGGTACTATGAGGTTGCAGAGGAATAAACTATATATTTTTCTCTAACAGTGTCATTCAAAACAGTTATATTATTTGTCTCATGTTGCTGAATCCCTTGGCTAATTCATGACAAATATTTAGAACGCCATTCGAAGAAAAAATGCATTAGCCCAGTCAGAATTCACTAGAAATAAAAGATAAACTAATAAAATAGTCAATAAACCTACAATGATTCAATTTAAACGGACCACAACTCACAGCACTTTGAAGATCTCTCCTGACTTCTGAATACAGACTATAATAAAAGTCGTAACTCACCTGTGACAGTTCCCTGTGGAGCTGGACGTTGAAAGCAGACTGTAGATCAACTATTGATTCTCAGGTTAAGACCATTCAATAATTAGTTAAGACCAGTGACCACGGGACTGTATTGGCGTATATCACAGCGGGCTACAAACCCTCTGTCCCCTCTCAATACTAGAGAAAATAACAGAAAATTGCCTTTACCAAATCTATGTGCTGCTTCAGGCGTCCAGAGACGCACTGGGTGGCATTTCAGATGGGGTATTGCCTCGACATCATCATTTCCGATAAGCCAAAGAAATCAAGAGTTAAAACAGCTTTTTTTTTAAAGAGTGGGATACGGAATTTAAAGAGATTGCCGCGAAATAGTATAAAAGCCAGGGGAGGGGCAAGGAATGGGGCGATAGACCGGAGAGACAAAAGAGAATAGGTTCTAGAAACGTAGAAGGCAACAGGAAGAAGAGAGGGAGAGAGGATAAAGCGTAAAGGGGAAGAGGAGGGATGGTGGGAGGGTAACTAAATAGGAGCGGGAGGCTGGACTTGAGAAGTTGGAGCGGCAGGGGTAGAGTGAGAGGAATGCAGAGGAGGATGGAAAGGAAAGAGAGATAAATGAGAGATGGAGAAAAATTATTAGACCATAAAGTACACTGTAATTATTTTTATTCATTGTACAATTGTAAGGCTTCCAGCTGCAACAGGATTGTGAGTTTGCTCAACAAAATAGCATTCCAGTTGATTCAACATAGAATTGTTTGCATATTTCCCAGTGTAAAATGAAACGCTTTATGACAATACATTACAAATATCATAAGGCTTTTCTTTGAGGGCCTAGTTACACCCTGACACAGTGTTCTGAAACTCCTGGTTTATAGGCTGTATTAAGCCTGCAAGTCACATTCTGGCTTGCAAAATTTTGTTTAATCTCTTTTAGAATCCAGCCAGAGTGAGGATATCCAACAATTTGAACATTTATTTACCCGCAAACTGCATTGACAATAATGGCCAGGGTAGGCGTATGGAAGATTAATTATTGAGACTACTAACAGCTTGGATTAGTTTAGAAAAATGTATGTTATTTATGTTTGTGTAGGATAAGACTATAAGATTAATCATCCAATCAATGCAAAAACACAGGTATTGAAACAAACAATTCTGAAAATCAACCTGCGATAGAGCATGCTGGGAAACGGTTTTGAGTAGTTTTGAGCAAACATACATTTGTAATTTTACTCAACAAGCTTGTTCAAATCCAGCTCACTTTGAGCAGAGTTTGTTGATTCTCCATACAACTGTAAGGCTGCAATAGCATTGTGTGTTTGCTCAACATTTGGGCATATAGCTGAACCAACATACAGTGTTGCCTTTCAAGGGCACACATGAATTAGTAATTTGACTCAAGTTTTTATACATTCATATCACTGTGAGCAAAGATTGTTGAGTGAACCAATGTTCACACATTAGCAAAATTTCGTGTCCTGGCTTTTTTTTTTTTTTTACTGTGTAGGCTAACATATATTTTCTCTGAAGTGTGGGTGAAATTACACAGATTTCTATCCAAATTGAGAAAGTTCAGAAAGAATTCAGAAAGTACTCAATATGCATAATTGTTACGAATCCCGCCGAAGATGGTGCCTCTTCCCGTTCGGGCGGCGCTCGGCGGTCGTCGTCTCCGGCCTACTAGCTGCCACCGATCCCCTTTTCTGTTTCATTTAGTTTTGTCTGATTTGTTGCACCTGTTTTGTGTTTAGGTTTATTGTGGGCTATTTAAACCCAGTTGGCCCGCCGACTATTGTGCGGGCTTGTTTTTCTGTTTGTGGTGTCTTATTTTTCTTGTGGTGTCTGGTCCCTGTGGATTTTGTCCTGTTTGTTTTGGACTGTACTTGACGCGCCCTTGGATGTGTGGCGTAGCCGTCTCGTTATAAATCTTTTTGGAATATTAAATCCACTTGCTACTCACTACCCTGCTCTCTGCGCCTGACTCCTTTATCACCACTATTGGAATTGTGCCCATAATGTAATGATTGTGTTTAATACGCATTTTTAGGTCCTCTTTGCTCAATTCTGTTTCGCAGGGAAACTCTGAAATTGAAATTGTTGTTGGATATGTTATTACTGATATGTTTTCTGGTTGATTTATGTCCCAGATACACATTTTTTATCTGAAATAAATAACAATGTTTCCAGGCTGTCCAGTACAGTATTTCATATTCAATCTAAATTTAAATGTATCATGGGGAAATTACTATGTTTGTTCTGTGGACAACAATTTCTAATGTTCTTTTTCTTTGGTCAAGTTCTACTCTACTCTCTCCAAACCGTTCTGAGAATAGATCAGCCTTTTAACTCTTAAGTTACCAACTGGGGCCATTTTGACCCCAGGGGCATATTTTTGTTATTACAGCCCAAAGTTAGTTTATTAAATTCTTCAAATGTTTTATGACTTTGTCAATCAACTTGTTCTTCACAAATCTAAATAATTGTTTAGTGTATTTGTATCAATATGGACTATTTAAAAATGTAAGTAATTTTGGATCATTTTGACCTCAGCCAAAAACATATACTTCTGCCTATAGTAATTGAATAAATAGGACCTTTATTTGAATCTAGGTTTCACTGGAGACATAATAACAAGTTAACCATACCACCAGAGAGTGGAGGGGGACCTGTTAACCATACCACCAGAGAGTGGAGGGGGACCTGTTAACCATACCACCAGAGAGTGGAGGGGGACCTGTTAACCATACCACCAGAGAGTGGAGGGGGACCTGTTAACCATACCACCAGAGAGTGGAGAGGGACCTGTTAACCATACCACCAGAGAGTGGAGAGGGACCTGTTAACCATACCACCAGAGAGTGGAGAGGGACCTGTTAACCATACCACCAGAGAGTGGAGAGGGACCTGTTAACCATACGACCAGAGAGTGGAGGGGGACCTGTTAACCATACCACCAGAGAGTGGAGGGGGACCTGTTAACCATACCACCAGAGAGTGGAGGGGGACCTGTTAACCATACCACCAGAGAGTGGAGGGGGACCTGTTAACCATACCACCAGAGAGTGGAGAGGGACCTGTTAACCATACCACCAGAGAGTGGAGGGGGACCTGTTAACCATACCACCAGAGAGTGGAGGGGGACCTGTTAACCATACCACCAGAGAGTGGAGGGGGACCTGTTAACCATACCACCAGAGAGTGGAGGGGGACCTGTTAACCATACCACCAGAGAGTGGAGAGGGACCTGTTAACCATACCACCAGAGAGTGGAGAGGGACCTGTTAACCATACCACCAGAGAGTGGAGAGGGACCTGTTAACCATACCACCAGAGAGTGGAGAGGGACCTGTTAACCATACCACCAGAGAGTGGAGAGGGACCTGTTAACCATACCACCAGAGAGTGGAGGGGGACCTGTTAACCATACCACCAGAGAGTGGAGGGGGACCTGTTAACCATACCACCAGAGAGTGGAGGGGGACCTGTTAACCATACCACCAGAGAGTGGAGGGGGACCTGTTAACCATACCACCAGAGAGTGGAGGGGGACCTGTTAACCATACCACCAGAGAGTGGAGGGGGACCTGTTAACCATACCACCAGAGAGTGGAGGGGGACCTGTTAACCATACCACCAGAGAGTGGAGGGGGACCTGTTAACCATACCACCAGAGAGTGGAGGGGGACCTGTTAACCATACCACCAGAGAGTGGAGGGGGACCTGTTAACTATACCACCAGAGAGTGGAGGGGGACCTGTTAACCATACCACCAGAGAGTGGAGGGGGACCTGTTAACCATACCACCAGAGAGTGGAGGGGGACCTGTTAACCATACCACCAGAGAGTGGAGGGGGACCTGTTAACCATACCACCAGAGAGTGGAGGGGGACCTGTTAACCATACCACCAGAGAGTGGAGGGGGACCTGTTAACCATACCACCAGAGAGTGGAGGGGGACCTGTTAACCATACCACCAGAGAGTGGAGGGGGACCTGTTAACCATACCACCAGAGAGTGGAGGGGGACCTGTTAACCATACCACCAGAGAGTGGAGGGGGACCTGTTAACCATACCACCAGAGAGTGGAGAGGGACCTGTTAACCATACCACCAGAGAGTGGAGAGGGACCTGTTAACTATACCACCAGAGAGTGGAGAGGGACCTGTTAACCATACCACCAGAGAGTGGAGGGGGACCTGTTAACCATACCACCAGAGAGTGGAGGGGGACCTGTTAACCATACCACCAGAGAGTGGAGGGGGACCTGTTAACCATACCACCAGAGAGTGGAGGGGGACCTGTTAACCATACCACCAGAGAGTGGAGGGGGACCTGTTAACCATACCACCAGAGAGTGGAGGGGGACCTGTTAACTATACCACCAGAGAGTGGAGGGGGACCTGTTAACCATACCACCAGAGAGTGGAGGGGGACCTGTTAACCATACCACCAGAGAGTGGAGGGGGACCTGTTAACCATACCACCAGAGAGTGGAGGGGGACCTGTTAACCATACCACCAGAGGGTGGAGGGGGACCTGTTAACTATACCACCAGAGAGTGGAGAGGGACCTGTTAACCATACCACCAGAGGGTGGAGGGGGACCTGTTAACTATACCACCAAAGAGTGGAGAGGGACCTGTTAACCATACCACCAGAGGGTGGAGGGGGACCTGTTAACTATACCACCAGAGAGTGGAGGGGGACCTGTTAACCATACCACCAGAGAGTGGAGGGGGACCTGTTAACCATACCACCAAAGAGTGGAGAGGGACCTGTTAACCATACCACCAGAGGGTGGAGGGGGACCTGTTAACCATACCACCAGAGAGTGGAGGGGGACCTGTTAACCATACCACCAGAGAGTGGAGGGGGACCTGTTAACCATACCACCAGAGAGTGGAGGGGGACCTGTTAACCATACCACCAGAGAGTGGAGGGTGACCTGTTAACTATACCACCAGAGAGTGGAGGGGGACCTGTTAACTATACCACCAGAGAGTGGAGGGGGACCTGTTAACCATACCACCAGAGAGTGGAGGGGGACCTGTTAACCATACCACCAAAGAGTGGAGAGGGACCTGTTAACCATACCACCAGAGGGTGGAGGGGGACCTGTTAACTATACCACCAGAGAGTGGAGGGGGACCTGTTAACCATACCACCAGAGAGTGGAGGGGGACCTGTTAACCATACCACCAAAGAGTGGAGAGGGACCTGTTAACCATACCACCAGAGGGTGGAGGGGGACCTGTTAACTATACCACCAGAGAGTGGAGGGGGACCTGTTAACCATACCACCAAAGAGTGGAGAGGGACCTGTTAACCATACCACCAGAGGGTGGAGGGGGACCTGTTAACTATACCACCAGAGAGTGGAGGGGGACCTGTTAACCATACCACCAGAGAGTGGAGGGGGACCTGTTAACCATACCACCAGAGAGTGGAGGGGGACCTGTTAACCATACCACCAGAGAGTGGAGGGGGACCTGTTAACCATACCACCAGAGAGTGGAGAGGGACCTGTTAACCATACCACCAGAGAGTGGAGAGGGACCTGTTAACTATACCACCAGAGAGTGGAGGGGGACCTGTTAACCATACCACCAGAGAGTGGAGGGGGACCTGTTAACCATACCACCAGAGTGTGGAGGGGGACCTGTTAACCATACCACCAGAGAGTGGAGGGGGACCTGTTAACCATACCACCAGAGAGTGGAGGGGGACCTGTTAACCATACCACCAGAGAGTGGAGGTGGACCTGTTAACCATACCACCAGAGAGTGGAGGTGGACCTGTTAACCATACCACCAGAGAGTGGAGAGGGACCTGTTAACCATACCACCAGAGAGTGGAGAGGGACCTGTTAACCATACCACCAGAGAGTGGAGGGGGACCTGTTAACTATACCACCAGAGAGTGGAGAGGGACCTGTTAACCATACCACCAGAGAGTGGAGGGGGACCTGTTAACCATACCACCAGAGAGTGGAGAGGGACCTGTTAACCATACCACCAGAGAGTGGAGAGGGACCTGTTAACCATACCACCAGAGAGTGGAGAGGGACCTGTTAACCATACCACCAGAGAGTGGAGAGGGACCTGTTAACCATACCACCAGAGAGTGGAGAGACGGACCTGTTAACCATACCACCAGAGGGTGGAGAGACGGACCTGTTAACCATACCACCAGAGAGTGGAGAGACGGACCTGTTAACCATACCACCAGAGAGTGGAGAGGGACCTGTTAACCATACCACCAGAGAGTGGAGAGGGACCTGTTAACCATACCACCAGAGGGTGGAGGGGGACCTGTTAACTATACCACCAGAGAGTGGAGAGGGACCTGTTAACCATACCACCAGAGGGTGGAGGGGGACCTGTTAACTATACCACCAAAGAGTGGAGAGGGACCTGTTAACCATACCACCAGAGGGTGGAGGGGGACCTGTTAACTATACCACCAGAGAGTGGAGGGGGACCTGTTAACCATACCACCAGAGAGTGGAGGGGGACCTGTTAACCATACCACCAAAGAGTGGAGAGGGACCTGTTAACCATACCACCAGAGGGTGGAGGGGGACCTGTTAACCATACCACCAGAGAGTGGAGGGGGACCTGTTAACCATACCACCAGAGAGTGGAGGGGGACCTGTTAACCATACCACCAGAGAGTGGAGGGGGACCTGTTAACCATACCACCAGAGAGTGGAGGGTGACCTGTTAACTATACCACCAGAGAGTGGAGGGGGACCTGTTAACTATACCACCAGAGAGTGGAGGGGGACCTGTTAACCATACCACCAGAGAGTGGAGGGGGACCTGTTAACCATACCACCAAAGAGTGGAGAGGGACCTGTTAACCATACCACCAGAGGGTGGAGGGGGACCTGTTAACTATACCACCAGAGAGTGGAGGGGGACCTGTTAACCATACCACCAGAGAGTGGAGGGGGACCTGTTAACCATACCACCAAAGAGTGGAGAGGGACCTGTTAACCATACCACCAGAGGGTGGAGGGGGACCTGTTAACTATACCACCAGAGAGTGGAGGGGGACCTGTTAACCATACCACCAAAGAGTGGAGAGGGACCTGTTAACCATACCACCAGAGGGTGGAGGGGGACCTGTTAACTATACCACCAGAGAGTGGAGGGGGACCTGTTAACCATACCACCAGAGAGTGGAGGGGGACCTGTTAACCATACCACCAGAGAGTGGAGGGGGACCTGTTAACCATACCACCAGAGAGTGGAGGGGGACCTGTTAACCATACCACCAGAGAGTGGAGAGGGACCTGTTAACCATACCACCAGAGAGTGGAGAGGGACCTGTTAACTATACCACCAGAGAGTGGAGGGGGACCTGTTAACCATACCACCAGAGAGTGGAGGGGGACCTGTTAACCATACCACCAGAGTGTGGAGGGGGACCTGTTAACCATACCACCAGAGAGTGGAGGGGGACCTGTTAACCATACCACCAGAGAGTGGAGGGGGACCTGTTAACCATACCACCAGAGAGTGGAGGTGGACCTGTTAACCATACCACCAGAGAGTGGAGGTGGACCTGTTAACCATACCACCAGAGAGTGGAGAGGGACCTGTTAACCATACCACCAGAGAGTGGAGAGGGACCTGTTAACCATACCACCAGAGAGTGGAGGGGGACCTGTTAACTATACCACCAGAGAGTGGAGAGGGACCTGTTAACCATACCACCAGAGAGTGGAGGGGGACCTGTTAACCATACCACCAGAGAGTGGAGAGGGACCTGTTAACCATACCACCAGAGAGTGGAGAGGGACCTGTTAACCATACCACCAGAGAGTGGAGAGGGACCTGTTAACCATACCACCAGAGAGTGGAGAGGGACCTGTTAACCATACCACCAGAGAGTGGAGAGACGGACCTGTTAACCATACCACCAGAGGGTGGAGAGACGGACCTGTTAACCATACCACCAGAGAGTGGAGAGACGGACCTGTTAACCATACCACCAGAGAGTGGAGAGGGACCTGTTAACCATACCACCAGAGAGTGGAGAGGGACCTGTTAACCATACCACCAGAGAGTGGAGGGGGACCTGTTAACTATACCACCAGAGAGTGGAGAGGGACCTGTTAACCATACCACCAGAGAGTGGAGGGGGACCTGTTAACCATACCACCAGAGAGTGGAGAGGGACCTGTTAACCATACCACCAGAGAGTGGAGAGGGACCTGTTAACCATACCACCAGAGAGTGGAGAGGGACCTGTTAACCATACCACCAGAGAGTGGAGAGGGACCTGTTAACCATACCACCAGAGAGTGGAGAGACGGACCTGTTAACCATACCACCAGAGGGTGGAGAGACGGACCTGTTAACCATACCACCAGAGAGTGGAGAGACGGACCTGTTAACCATACCACCAGAGAGTGGAGAGGGACCTGTTAACCATACCACCAGAGAGTGGAGAGGGACCTGTTAACCATACCACCAGAGAGTGGAGAGACGGACCTGTTAACCATACCACCAGAGAGTGGAGAGACGGACCTGTTAACCATACCACCAGAGGGTGGAGAGACGGACCTGTTAACCATACCACCAGAGAGTGGAGAGACGGACCTGTTAACCATACCACCAGAGAGTGGAGAGGGACCTGTTAACCATACCACCAGAGAGTGGAGAGGGACCTGTTAACCATACCACCAGAGAGTGGAGAGGGACCTGTTAACCATACCACCAGAGAGTGGAGGGGGACCTGTTAACCATACCACCAGAGAGTGGAGAGGGACCTGTTAACCATACCACCAGAGAGTGGAGAGGGACCTGTTAACCATACCACCAGAGAGTGGAGAGGGACCTGTTAACCATACCACCAGAGAGTGGAGAGGGACCTGTTAACCATACCACCAGAGAGTGGAGGGGGACCTGTTAACCATACCACCAGAGAGTGGAGGGGGACCTGTTAACCATACCACCAGAGAGTGGAGGGGGACCTGTTAACCATACCACCAGAGAGTGGAGGGGGACCTGTTAACTATACCACCAGAGAGTGGAGAGGGACCTGTTAACCATACCACCAGAGAGTGGAGGGGGACCTGTTAACCATACCACCAGAGAGTGGAGGGGGACCTGTTAACCATACCACCAGAGAGTGGAGGTGGACCTGTTAACCATACCACCAGAGAGTGGAGGTGGACCTGTTAACCATACCACCAGAGAGTGGAGAGGGACCTGTTAACCATACCACCAGAGAGTGGAGAGACGGACCTGTTAACCATACCACCAGAGGGTGGAGAGACGGACCTGTTAACCATACCACCAGAGAGTGGAGAGACGGACCTGTTAACCATACCACCAGAGAGTGGAGAGGGACCTGTTAACCATACCACCAGAGAGTGGAGAGGGACCTGTTAACCATACCACCAGAGAGTGGAGAGACGGACCTGTTAACCATACCACCAGAGAGTGGAGAGACGGACCTGTTAACCATACCACCAGAGGGTGGAGAGACGGACCTGTTAACCATACCACCAGAGAGTGGAGAGACGGACCTGTTAACCATACCACCAGAGAGTGGAGAGGGACCTGTTAACCATACCACCAGAGAGTGGAGAGGGACCTGTTAACCATACCACCAGAGAGTGGAGGGGGACCTGTTAACCATACCACCAGAGAGTGGAGAGGGACCTGTTAACCTGTCACGATCGTGTGGAGAGACGGACCAAGGCGCAGCGGAATATGAATACATCTTCTTTTATTTGAACGACGAAGACGAAGATGAACACGAAACGAAACACTTACACAAACTATACAAAAACAACAAACGATCGTGAAGCTAAATAACGTAAGTGCACAGACAAGCAACAAACGTTCTACATAGACAATTACCCACAAACACCTAAAGCCTATGGCTACCTTAAATATGGCTCCCAATCAGAGACAACAATAACCAGCTGTCTCTGATTGAGAACCAAATCAGGCAACCATAGACTTTCCTAAACACCTACACTCAACCATAGACAATCCTAGACACATACACTCAACACAAACCCATACACTAAAACCAACACCCCCTTTACCATAATAAACACCCAAAACACAAACATACCCCATGTCACACCCTGACCTAACTAAAATAATAAAGAAAACAAAGAATACTAAGGCCAGGGCGTGACATAACCATACCACCAGAGGGTGGAGAGGGACCTGTTAACCATACCACCAGAGGGTGGAGGGGGACCTGTTAACCATACCACCAGAGGGTGGAGGGGGACCTGTTAACCATACCACCAGAGAGTGGAGGGGGACCTGTTAACCATACCACCAGAGGGTGGAGGGGGACCTGTTAACCATACCACCAGAGGGTGGAGGGGGACCTGTTAACCATACCACCAGAGGGTGGAGGGGGACCTGTTAACTATACCACCAGAGGGTGGAGGGGGACCTGTTAACCATACCACCAGAGAGTGGAGGGGGACCTGTATCAGGGATTTTGACCAGATAGACAGATCATCTGCAGAGCTCCCCATGTACTCTCCTAAGATGTAACTTTTCTATACCACGCATGATATGACCGTGTTCAAAACCAAAATGACCTTATTTTTTATATATACAATTTGCCAAAGGTATACAAGGTCTGGCAATGGTATCAATACTTGATAGAACTGAAATGCAGAACTCAGATAGGCTCTGAATCTACATAGAGAGCTGTATTGGTGTGTATATCCCCCGAAATGTAGTTATTTTAGGGCCTATGGTTATAAATGGTTATAACTAGGTAAGACCACATACATGCTTAGTTGTTGTTAAAACAGCTGATAAAAGTCTGTCAGTGGTATGAATACTTGGTAAAACTATAATACAGAAACCAGCTACCCTCTAAATGTACACATAGTGTTGTATTGGTGTGTATTCTCTGAAAAATACTTATTCTACTTTAAATATGATATAAATACCAGAATTCCTATAATATCCTCAAATATTCTATATATGCAACTTGGAAGTATATGCTTGGTGCTATATACTTTAGTTTGTAGTGACTTAGATGTAGGCATGCTTTAGTTAGTTTTGGTCATTGTCTCTCAGAATCACTTTTTGAAGTGAATTGAACTTTTTTGTCAATAAAATGTATTTAAAATGTTGCTTTACTGCCCCTTTAAAGTATGATAATTTTGACCACATGAATATGACACAATTAATATTTACTTAAAAATTCTGAAAACTAAATGATACTATAATTAAATTACGGTAAATTAGCTTTTTAGTACTAATGTGGATTGTACTTTGGAAAAAGCTGCACATTTTATAAAGGAAAAATGCATATATATGTTTGACAGAATATGCTGATTAACTGTAATTTTGCAAAAATAACAGTCTATTCTGGTCATATTTTATTTCAGATAACATGTAACAAATGTTTTATGATGTTTTGATAAAACATAAGTTGATATTTTGCTGTGATTGATGCTTTTTCCAATAGTTTCTTCTTGGGGTCAAAATGACCCCAGTTGGTAAACGATGTCTATCAAATATTATGTTGGTAGCTTGAGAATAAAATGAGCAGACATGCAATCTATCTATGAAAAGAAGTATGGCCACGGAAATTAAATGAAAATTCCAGTCTTGGCTGCAATTTATGTGAACTGTAGAACCTAAAAAAGGTTATTCGGCTGTCCCGATAGGAGAACGCTTTGAAGAACCCTTTTTGGTTCCAGGTAGAACCCTTTTAGGATCCATGTAGAACCCTTTCTACAGGGGGAAAACATCACCATTGCTGACTTGTTTTCGTCCTAACCAACTCACTTTCAGTCTCAGTCAGGCCTTTAATTTCCACCTTTCTATGAATAGAAAATGTATTTTTCCTTCCATAGCCGTCCTTTTCTCATAGGCTAGGTTCTCTGTTCACTAGGAGCTCTCAGTACATGCTCAATCTCCTTCACACAGCTAGAGCCAAACCACCCCTGTCTAACTTGATCACAACACTGTCCAGCTCATTCCCACCTACCGTACAGCTCTCAAGAACAGTAAACCCCTTGTGAAATCTGTGAATGTCTGGAATGAGGACAGTATAGAATCCCTTAAGGGATGTTCTGTGTCCAGATTGGGACATTTTTCATGAGTTAGACATGCACAAGTCAGCAGAGGTTGTCACAGACTACATACATTTCTGTGTTGACTCTGATACCCCAAAAGACAAAAGGCATACCCAAACAACACACCCAAACAACACAAATGAGGTCAAGGACTGGATCAACTGCAAGAGGCAAGAAGCAAGAGGCAACCATTCAAAAACAAGGACAAACAACTGAAATGGGTGTAAAAGGAGCTCAACCAAATGCTCAGAGTGGGTGACTGTTGTTGATGTGTGCCCGGTTCGGGGCGAGGGGACGGAATAAAGTTACACTGTTACACACACACCAGATGAGCTGACCAAAGCCAATGAATTAAAAGTTTTTTAATACAAGATTTGATGTACATGAGTGTGTACATGAGTGTGATAATGTGATTGGCTCCATTGTTATTGATTATTGTGTTCATAGGTTGGAAATCAACCCTATAATTGTCACTAGAGTCTTCAAGCACACCTGATCATGGTGTGCGAGCTCCGTTCAGATGTGAACCCTGTGTTAGATCCTTAGCAATTTGCCTATAAGAAAAGTTGTGAGACAAGAAGATGCAATCAACACCATAGTGCATCTCATTGTTAAGCATCTGGAAAACCCCAAGGCCTGTGCTACACTGTTATTTATTGATTTCAGTTCAGCATTTAACACAATACAGCCACATGTCCTACTCAGTCAGTTTAAGCAGACGGGTGTTAATCCCTGTATCATAAGGTGGTACCACTCATTCCTGACTAGCCGTACTCAACAGGTTAGTGTTAACAGTACCCTCTCTGAGGTTAGAGACATTAGCATGGGGGCCCGCAGGGTTGTGGGAGTTCACTCATCTTGTTCATACTGTACACAATTGAATACACTAGCAGTAATCCTAATAACTATATTGTCAAGTTTTCTGATGATATCCCGCCATCCTTGGTCTGATGTATAAAGATGCTGATACTACTGTGTACAGGTCAGAAATTCAAAGGTGTGTCAAGTGGTGTGATGAACACCATCGTATCCTCAATGTAAAGGAAACAGAGGAGATGGTGTTTGACCCCAAATCTGTTGGCAACCACGTGCCTGTGGTTGTCCACAATGCTAGCATAGCACAGCTTAGTTGGTACAAGTAGCTGGGTGCACACGGACAATGTACTGAACTGGAAGGTCCAAGTAGAGTGTCTGCTGCAGAGTGCAACAGCGCCTCTATTTCCTACGTAGACTCACAGGGTTTAGGGATTTGACCAGAAAACAATGCTCCGGAGTAAAACGTACTCTGGCAATAGAGTTATCTTTTCAGAGTTGAGTACGCTCAATTTAGTGTTGATATTTAACTCTGCTTCATTGGGTTTCACTCTGTACAGTACTAATTCAAAATACTTATTTTTAATCTCTGCATTGTTTTTCAGTATTCTAGAGTTAATTATTTAGAGTAACGTTTACTCTCCATACAATCGCAAGAGTTAATTCAACTCCTATGTAGTCAAAAAACACTATTTTGGGGTTTATATGGTTCCATTTGAGGTATAAGGGTGTAAAGTCTCATTTGCATATTTCCTAATGTGTCATATTATGGTGGCTTGCAAAGAGGGAGGATGTCCAGCAATTTTACATCACCTACAACTTACATTCAGAATCTATGTCAGAGCAGCGCAGAGAGTGATGTTGCTAGAGACTAACTACATCATGTAATCTGAAACAGCCTTCTCAGTAATGGTTGCCATAAACCCAAACACTTACAGATTAGCTTAAGAAAATGCATGTTACATATCATTGAGTAGCATTAGATCAAAAACAATCAATGTACAAGCGAAAACATATATTGAAACAAACCATTTGTAAAAATCGACCTGCAACAGAGCATGAAGATGGGAGGCAAGGAAGGAGTGAGGGAAAGAAGGACAGAACGAGGGAGGAGATAAGTGTGTTCCAGGAACACCCTGACCCCCTCACTCCAACAGCTGGTGTGCCCCCTCTCCACACACATCATCAACACGTTCATCTCTCCTCATCTAACCCCACCCCCTCCACATCTTTTCTCCCTTTAAAAAAAAAAATCTACAATGATGTTCGCTGTCTCTTTTTTTCCATTTTCTGCATCAAAATGATAATCTGACACATTATTCCCTCTGTCTTTCATTCTCCTGTTCCTCTTCTCCAGGGCACAGTATTGTCATTAGCACATTGAATAATAACAATGGGACCACATCCTCTCCTGCTGTACAGTATCAGACTCAGCTCTGTTCTCAGTCTGCTAGAGTGTCGCTCCTCTTTCTTTGTCCATGCCATATGTCACCATCTCTACACCTACCTACCTGCAGTGGTGGCCCACTGTGTCACAGTCTTTGTCTACTTTCTTGCTGGTACTCTCTGTTTCAGACATAGTTCCAGCCCCCTGAGATCACTGCTGTAACTATTGCTCTGTGATGACATAACACGCTGGACTTTGATTACTTATTTTTTAATTTGTTGTATTTTACCCCATTTCTCTCCCCAATTTCGATCTTGTCTCATTGCTGCAACTCCCCCAACTGTCTCGGGAGGCAAAGGTCGAGTCATGCGTCCTCCGAAACATGAACCGCCAAACTGTGCTTCTTAACACCCGCTCGCACCAATGTGTAGGAGGAAACCCGTTCAACTGACGACCAAGGTCAACCTGCAAGCGTCCGGCCCGCCACAAGGAGTCGCTAAAGCGCGATGAGCCAAGTAAAGCCAATCCCTCCCCTAACCCGGCAGACGTTGTGCGCCGCCCAAAGGGACCGATCACGGCCGGTTGTGACACAGCCTGGGAACGAACCGGGTCTGTAATGACCCCTCTTGCATTGCGATGCAGGGCCTTAGACCGCTGCACCACTATGGAGGCCCTGCTCTACTGACTGTTTCATTCTCATCCATTTTATTATATTGCATTACGTTGACCTTAGGCCTAGTCATTCATTGTTTATGTGACTCTACAGCAGAGACTCCAAATTACAGTGTGTTTCTGACCTGGAGAGAACACACACACACACACACACACACACACACACACACACACACACACACACACACACACACACACACACACACACACACACACACACACACACACACACACACACACACACACACACACACACACACAATGATGGAAAGGTATAGGCCCTGCTGTAGAAGTGTTTGGCCCATTAGGACTGAGTGTCTTCATGGTGTACCCGCTACTGCTAACGGTGTCTGGTGAAGTGCAGCACACTCTGCTCTCCTATTACTCAGCATAATGAACGTAACATTGCTTTAAAAGGAGTTCAGACAACCCTGGATGACAAACAAATTTAGTTATATTAGTTTGGATTGTGTGAGACAATCCATAAACAATATACACTACTGTACTCATGTTGTAGGTTATATATCACAAAAATCACAAAGAATTCCTGCTAATGTAGCTGGCTGAATGGTAATTGGGCTGAAGAGTCGCAAAGCTGTGAGTCAGTCCATTGGGTTCACATTTTTACTAAGTCACAATTCCAGACATAACATCGGCATGATTGACAAATCAAACACCAGAATGAAACTAAAATCACACAAAACAATTCGAAAAATAATTCTAAATGATTGAGGATAAAACTCACTGACGTACCGAGCGGGGAGAGTAGAGGAGTATCCCATCTGAAGACGATGGGTAACATGACATGGCGAGGACCCAGCACAAACACAGAAAAACACCTCGACCTTCCACCCTCATCATCCTCACTAGCATCCCTTGACATTCGTCATACACACAGAAACAGTAATCAGCCTCAAACGATAAAGGGAGAGGAGAGATAGCAGGCAAAGAGGCAATAGAGAGAGGTCAATTTTAAGGTGTAATCATATCTGATGATCCCTGCACCAACTGTATTGTCTTCTACAGAGAAAATACTTTTCATCTTTTAAGTGGGCTCCATTAATTTCTATAGGGAAATAAAACTTCACTCAGTTCCAGTGTTGCTATGCTGCACAGACACTGTGCCCCAGCATTCATCCACTGAGTGTTACATCATCCAGATTATCTTCATGTATCATCCTATAAAAGGCCCTCCAGAAATCCATAGAGGTCAGTAGATCCTGACAATGTTTCTCCGCAGCACTCATTCACATCCTCCTGTAACTTTCTTCTGCCTCTTCACAGTTCAGACAGGACAGAACAGCAGTAAGCCTCTCCTGGTAACATCCCTCTCGCAGTGCAGAGTCCCTCGTCAGCTCCTCTCACAGTCTAAAGGGAGAGTCTGACCTTGACCCTTAGCAGAGGTCAGAGACGTAGTCAAAGTCTTTGAAGCAGTCCTGGTCCTTGCGGGAGAGGGTGCGGCGTTCGCGGGGCGGCGTGAGGGCGGGGGTCTCGGCGGTGAACTCCTCGTCAAAGTTGCTGACGTCCTCCCTCCCCCTGATGTTGGGGACGAACGGGGGCGGGAGCCGCCTCTGCAGCAGCGCTTCCCAGTCCACACCCTGAGAGGGGAAACAGAGACCGGATTGGTTCATAGAATCCAGGTGAATTGAATCATCTATGCAACTGAAAACAGTAACCCGTGACGTGACAGTACCACATAGAGTTGGAGCAGATGCTGGAACTATTTAACACGCTCACTGATTACATAAAAATAGTTTAATCAGTGGTTTATAAGGAATTTTAACTAATGACATGTGTGTCTGTGTTTGAGGGAGAGAGAAAGAGAGCGAGAGAGAGGGAACTTGAGAGCGAGAGACAGGGAACTTGAGAGCGAGAGAGAGGGAACTTGAGAAAGAGAGCGAGAGAGAGGGAACTTGAGAGAGAGAGAGCGAGAGAGAGGGAACTTGAGAGAGAGCGAGAGAGAGGGGACTTGAGAAAGAGAGCGAGAGAGAGGGGACTTGCGAGAGAGAGGGAACTTGAGAGAGCGAGAGAGAGGGAACTTGAGAGAGAGGGAACTTGAGAGAGCGAGAGAGAGGGAACCTGAGAGAGAGAGCGAGAGAGAACTTGAGAGAGAGAGCGAGAGAGAGGGAACTTGAGAGAGAGAGCGAGAGACTCACCCTAAAGAAAGGCTGTTTCTTGACGTCATCAGCATCTTTCTCACCAGAGCCTAGACGCCGCTCCGGGTTCCTCCTCAACAACTGGCAACAGAAAACAACAAACACCTCAACCCAGACATAACTCACACCCCAGCCCAACACCAGCTAGCAACACACACAGATGGCAAACAGCTGAAAAAACATCAGAAACACTTTCACAGAAAACCCACTGACTGAAAACTAGAAGCAAAATGGCTCCATCTTTACAGTGACCAAACTGACCATGTCAATCAATGAGATTCTCTCTTGCTCCACTGGTGATTGGTGGGATGTCAATGTTGGGGGAGGAGCTTACCCGTCTCATGATGCCGATGGCCTCTGTGGAGAGGGAGCGAGAGTAGCGCACCTCGTCATTCACTATGCTGTCAAACACCTCCTCTTCATCATCACCTGGGAATGGAGACTGACACACACATAGACCACACTGTCACGCTCGCAGCCACTCATTTAACCTATTATGGCGCCCCGGTGATGTGGCCGGGGAATGCCACTGTTTGGAGTGTAAGCCACACCCCACAACCAGCATGTTCAGGCTGCAGCAAGCTAGGCTGCAGTGCCAAGCCCCACATCTGAAGCCACTCAGCCTCGTTAGGCTGCAATACACCTGGGGCATATAAGGTGCAAGTTCACTTCAGCACGAGAAGAGGAGCTACTGGCTGAATGCGGCAGGCTGAGTGTTACAGACATTTGGGAAAAGCTCCTGGCTGGATGGCGAAGGCAGAGCTCTATAGACATTTGTTTGAAGCCCGTGGACATTGTGAAGCTGGTAAGCTGGGTAGCAACCCAGCTAGTTTTAAGTTCAGTTTAACTTTAAGTTCAGTTAAGCCCTCTGTGGGAGAGTGTTTTGTTTTCAGTTACAGTTTGAGAACTATCTTTGTGACCCTTTTATCTTGAATAAATATGCCGGCTTAGCTTAAGTTGTGCCTCTGTGTGTTGGACTTCTGTCATTATTACTCATCATTGCCATCCATCCAACCAGCCATGCCTAGTGAGTCGTTACACTATATTAGTTTATGTAACATATGGTTCAAACACACATCACTATATGTAATACAGACTAAAGTGCTGTATTACCATAAAGGCTTAAAGTACATATTACTGGCTTAAATGATATATTACTTTAAAGGTGAGGGCCTAACTCATTAAAGGGATTCTCCGGTACTTTGTATACTTTTTAGCCAGTAGTTCTGAAAGGGGTCCTCTGAAATTGCCTCTCTCTCACTTTGCTGTGGGTGCATCTTGCTAGCTGTCACTCATATGGCGAGGAGCTGAAGCTCATTGGTTGAACTCGAATAGCTAGGGGGCTGGATCACGTGAGGGGAAAATTGTGCAGCACAATGTCAAGAACTAGGGATTTCGTGGCTAATTGAGGTAAGACAGTAATTCTCCTAATTAATTATGCATGTATGAACTACACATTGACACATCCAGCCCAAAGCGGAAGGTTTAAAAAAGACTTTAGTACTCGTCAAAAGTTCCAGAGCATGTCTAAATAATAAGGCTAGATATGTATGGAGTCATATTTATATAAATCTCTGAAGAGGTTTTTAGAGTCAAGTCTCTTACCTCTCCCACCAGCATCTCATACACCAGTACTCCCAGACCCCACCAGTCCACTGCCCTGGTGTAGGAGGTGTCTGTCAGAACCTCTGGAGCCAGGAACTCAGGAGTACCACAGAAAGTACTGGTCCTGTCCCCATAGCCCATACCTGGGGAAGTAGAGAGAGATCAGGAACGAGAAGCAGTGAGAGAGAGATTGTTGTGAGAGAAAAACAGAGAGAGGAAGGAGAGCGAGAGAGACACAAACTGAGTCAGAAATATAGAAAAACATGAGCACAATAGAAAAAAGAGGCTTCAATAAAAAGACTCAAAAGTATCCAAACTACAACCGCTATGACCTTGCATCCTTACAGAGACATGATGAATAAGTTATAGAGAACATACCCTCTTTGCAGAGCCCGAAGTCTGCGATCTTCACATAGCCCTGTGTATCCAGCAACAAGTTATCCAGTTTAAGGTCCCTGAAGAGGAGGGATGAAGATTCATTCAAAATGGATGAGTACTCTGAGGATGAAGGGGTAGGAGGATGAGAGGGTGTCTTTCATGTGTTCTGTGTTTCATGTCTACCCAGAGTACTCACCGGTACACAATCTTATGGTCATGAAGAAACTGCAGGCCCAAAACCACACAGGCTGCGTAGAACCTGCAGGACAGACAGACAGACACAGACAGACACAGACAGACACAGACAGACAGACAGACACAGACAGACACAGACAGACAGACACAGACAGACACAGACAGACAGACAGACAGGACAGACAGACCGTGGATGGATATGAGTACGCATACAGTACACAACCATATGAACACAAATATACATATCTCAAAGCATGCCTGCTCCTCCCCCATGTTCCGTTACACATTCAGTAGAACACAGCAAACACACCAACACACAGCGGTACCCACACGGCTCGGGGCTCTGTAAAGACGTCTGCGTGGATGTGCATCATGAGGTCACCCCCAGCCGTGTACTCCATGACGAAGCACACGTGTTCTGGGGTCTGGAAACATGCAAACAGGTTGACCAGGAAGGGATGGTGGGAGCTGTTCACCGTCTCAAAAATACGCTTCTCACACATCAGACTGAGGAGGAAGAGAGGAGGGAGAGAGGAGAGAATGATAGACAACAGGAAAGAGAGGCAATTGTCTAATGTCAAGTACAGTATGTAAACACACAGTTAACTTGTACAGTGTATATGTTTGCCATGGTTTGTTGCTAATCAGTTTTGTGTTGACAATTTTGTGGCACACTGTATATAAAACTAGACAATCCAGTCATAGTGATTTCACCATGATGGAGGTCATATATTGTCAGACAGAGGCATGATATAGTTGGCCGGTGTTCTGTCTTGGCCTGTGTTGCATTCTAGTGTTGATCCATACCTGTCCACTTCATCCCGCGACACAATGTCTCCCTTCTTCAGGGCTTTGATAGCGTACACACTGCCTGTCCTCTTGTACTCCGACAACAACACCTGGAAAACACCAGTGGTTCATCTGAATCTCGACCTAAATCCTCTGGATGGAGAACTTCCAAACAAAGGGAGGATATTTCAAATGTGAGGACACATACTTTGCCAAAGTGTCCCCTGCCCAGCACAGCGATCAGCTTGAAGTCCTGCAGACACAGAGGGCCTTTGCTCTGTCTAATACCAGGATACAAAGAAAATAATAACGATCACAATCACTGAAATAGCCTTTACTTTACCATGTTGAATGGTCATCTGCTAGCTGAAGAAACAGGATGCAGTATTATCTGATGTTTTGTGCCTACCTAGCACTTCTATAGAGAGCATGTTGCTGTGTTACATGTCTCCGTGGCTACAGTAACGTGTTATGGAGGAGGTCAGGTCATGTGGCCATATTGTGAGTGGGTGTGTTTCTCCAGCATCATACTGTGGGGGCCATATTGTGAGAGGATGTACTCAGGTGTGAGTGTGAGGACACACTGTGCCAACTCTGCATGGTGCTGTACCTGCGCAAGGAACTCGTGGATAGGGTTCTGGTTGGCCGCCCTTGGGTGAGGTCCGGAGGGGACAAGGGCTCGATCACAGGCTGTTCCTGAGAGTGAGAGAAAAAGAGAGACAGAGAGAGAGACATATAAAGAGGGGAGAGGGATAGATAGAGAGAACGAGGGAGAAGGTGAGAGAGGGAGAAGGAAAAACAGACAGACAAGGCAACAGCAATTTTGTCACTCATCATTATTAGTAGCCAGTTCCCTGCTGGCTGGCTGGCTGGCTGGCTGCTCAATCCCCTCTCCTCTCCTCTCTTCCTCGTTCCCTCGTTACTGTTAATTAGTTCTCTAAAAACACCAGAGTAACTAATCCAGTAATCCCCCAGCCCCACTGACCATACCATCTGTTACCAAGGCCCTCCCTTCCTCCGCATCTCTCTCCCTCTCCCTCCCTCACTCCCTCTGTCCCTCTCTCTCTGTCCTCTCATGCCAATCATGTTTTACACACTTGGAATCTAACACAGATTGGGCTTTGATCGAATTAAAGCTCCTTCGATCCAATTTGGTCTAATTGGTGTGGATTTCTCCCTTTCCCCTTGTATTGTTACCTCTCTCCTCTCCTTCCTCCCAGGCCCTGCTCTGTCTCGCTCCAGATTCATCCTTGGCTAGTAGTCCAATATGACTGAACCACTGTTTTCTAGTCAAAGGCTTTCTGGAGGGAATGGCCAAAGAGAATGTGATACTACAGAGATGGCTATCAGATGATTATCACTCCATTGCCGCACCCTCCCTCCCTCCCTCCTCTTCTTCTCACCAGGTGGGGTGTGTCAACAACGTCTCTCCTGATCTCAGGTCTCGGAGGAGAGTCGCTCTCCAGAGTCAGCTTCTCCACTGAGATCTCCCTACGACACACACAGAAACACCAGTCAACAGTCTCCCCATGTACAGTATATGTTGTGCTTGCTGTCTGAAGCATTAAAGAGGTGTGAGAAAGGGTATCCCTGTGTGTGTGTACAGTACCCAGAATGTGAGCGTGAGTGTGTGTGTGGGGTGTAGCTGGGAACGTTGTTTCCAGTAGGGATGGCGTTCCGCAGTAGGCGGACCCAGGTGGCGATGTCAACATTCATCTGATGAGCACGCAGGAACGATTTACCTGCAACATACCCAACATGCACGCACGCACACACACACGCGTCAATAAGATATACTGATAAACACAAATCCCCCTGAAATGCAATCTATCCTGTTCACGCAGAAACTTTTAACGTGGTTTACTCAATCCATTAGGATTGCCCAGATTGCACTGAAGAAGTTTCAACCCTGACGCACTCAAGTTGTCATACTCCAAAGCATTAAAAGCACCTCAACCCATCAGATGAATCCACAGCACTGCTAATTCCAACACTAGATGGCAATACAGAGCACAGAGAGATACAAAGTTACAAAGTGGGTTCTGGGTGGAGGTTGCATGTAGTCACATATCTAGGACCTCCCCCAATCCTAATGTGACCCATTAGGGGTGAAACACTAAACTGACTGTAGATCAGTGTCTAGGGGGCAACTCCATGCTACTCAGTGGGGAAGCAGTGGAGCGTCAGTGAGATGATGCAGGTGTGAGCCCTATAGGGATGCTGGGATACATGGAGCCAGGCTTGGCAGGTGCTGACAACATAAAGAAC
Organism: Salvelinus alpinus; assembly: GCF_045679555.1. Taxonomy (NCBI): domain Eukaryota; kingdom Metazoa; phylum Chordata; class Actinopteri; order Salmoniformes; family Salmonidae; genus Salvelinus; species Salvelinus alpinus. The sequence goes on from NC_092086.1 coordinate 41,798,904, forward strand.
AAGACGGGGCTTTATCTAAGAGTTTACACATACTAACACAACACACTGTTCTGAGAAAAACTTATCTTACCATGCTGTTTGGAGAAAACCTTTTGTCTCTGCAGTCTTCGGCCTCTCTCTATGACTGGGTTGAAGAACATTACCTGAAATACACACATATCAGTGGAGACTCCTCAGAGGAGAAAGGGGAGGACCATCCTCCTCAGTGAATTTCATAAAAATAAAAATAGTGAAACATCTTGCATGAACTGCAAGATAATTAATCTAGTAAAGCATAAACTACAGCTAGCTAGCACTGCAGTGCTTAAAACTAATGTAATGAGTAGTTGACTCAAAGACGGGAAAACATTTAACAAATACGTCTCTTAAAAAATGAAGAAGCAAGAAAGAGATATTTAATATTTTTTTCACTTTCACTTACTTAGCTAGCGAGCGCAGCTAGCTAGTTTAGTCTACTTAAACACCCGGCTCAAACAGAGAGGGATGCCATGTTTGCTAGCTGGCTATGGCGATCCAACATTGGAACTCTTCCAAGTCAAGGTAAGCTTTTGGTTTTATTCATTTACTGCCACCGGTGCCCGCCGGTGTAACTGCTAAACTGCTTGCTGACTACACTGTACTGCATGATTGTAGTGGGTTTACTAACGCGTTAGTTTTAGTAGCTATGTTGACTATGACGTTAGCTAATAATGGTGACAATGATGTAGGCTGTGTGTAGCGGTTATGATATGAAGGTTTGGCTTAAAAATATTTTTTCGCCTGGTCACAGACAGCTGATGTGTTTGTGGTGCACTGAAGTCCACAAGCGAAGGGAAAGGGTGAGAGGAGGAGAGCACGTGGATGCAAGAAGGAATTAAAGCTACAACGATCAAAGTGATCATACTGTTTGTATATGGCTGCTATGAAAGTGACCTGTGATTGCAGGTGATCAGGGGTGCATTCATTCCGCCGATTCAGTTGAAAAGCATTCTTAAAAATGGAAGCAAACGGAACGAAATGGGGATAAACATATTTTAATTTGTCCATTAGAAACTCTTGTTTGCAACTGTTGGACTAATGATTACACCCTAGATCAGCTAGATGCTGGCAAGAGTGTGCAAGGCGGTATTGAATGTGTTACTGTCTGTCACCTTGATTACTCAAATTTATCTCGACCTGTGCACCTACGTTGTAAACTTTCATTCATAGGCTAGGTTGTAGAAACCTTATGATGGGTATAAGGAAAATTTGAGAATCATGTAGTAGCCGAAACCCATCGATGTTACATTGAGCTGGGTGAATGGAATATGAATGACAGTCATCCAATATGCTGTAATTGAAATAAGGCCATGCTCATAAAACAAAATGTGCGTCTTTGAACTTTCACTTTCACTTACTTACATTTACATTTAAGTCATTTAGCAAATAAACTTTCAAAGTTCTTGAAATTATCCATATTGACTGACCATGTCTTAAAGTTATGATGAACTGTCATTTCTCTTTGCTTATTTGAGCTGTTCTTGCCATAATATGAACTTGGTCTTTTACCAAATAGGGCTATCTTCTGTATACCACCCCTACCTTGACACAACACAACTGATTGGCTCAAACGCATTAAGGAAACAAATTCCACAAATGAACTTTTAACAAAATGCATTCCATGTGCATTCCAGGTGACTACCTCATGAAGCTGGTTGAGAGAATTCCAAGAGTGTGCAAAGCTTTCATCAAGGCAAAGGGTGGTTATTAAAATCTAAAATATATTTTTCTTTGTTTAATCCTTTTTTTGCTTACGTTATTTCATAGATTTGATGTCTTCATTATTATTCTACAATGTAGAAAAATAGTCAAAATAAAGAAAAACCCTTGAATGAGTAGGTATCAAAACTTTGAGTGAGTGTATCAAAACTTTTGACTGGTACTGTATAGTGAGTATCGTGCATGTGTGTATGTGCGTGTGTGTATACATGGCGGGGTGTGTGTACCTCAGCCAGCAGCAGGCCCTGAGGCTCCAGCTCCAGTTGAACTTTGTGTCTCTGGTTGTCCAGGAAGTCCTCCAGCTTCAGGTACTTGAGAGCACACAGGGAGCGGTAGTCCCTCCAGTACACTGCTATCTCCATCTCCCTGGACTGGGACGAAACACTGTTTCAACCACAGGTGTACATACACTTCTTTTCACGCTCTCTCAATGTCTCTCTCTCTCTCTCTCAATGTCTCTCTCTCTCTCGCAATGTCTCTCTCTCTCTCAATGTCTCTCTCTCTCTCTCTCAATGTCTCTCTCTCTCTCTCAATGTCTCTCTCTCTCTCTCAATGTCTCTCTCTCTCTCTCTCTCTCAATGTCTCTCTCTCTCTCTCAATGTCTCTCTCTCTCTCTCAATGTCTCTCTCTCTCTCTCTCTCAATGTCTCTCTCTCTCTCTCTCTCAATGTCTCTCTCTCTCTCTCTCTCTCTCAATCTCTCTCTCAATGTCTCTCTCAATCTCTCACAATGTCTCTCTCAATCTCTCTCAATGTCTCTCTCTCTCTCTCAATGTCTCTCTCAATGTCTCTCTCAATGTCTCTCTCTCTCTCTCAATGTCTCTCAATGTCTCTCTCAATGTCTCTCTCAATGTCTCTCTCAATGTCTCTCTCTTTCTCTCTTTCTCTCTCTCAATGTCTCTCTCTTTCTCTCTCTCAATGTCTCTCTCAATGTCTCTCTCAATGTCTCTCTCTTTCTCTCTCTCAATGTCTCTCTCTCTTTCTCTCTCTCTTTCTCTCTCTCAATGTCTCTCTCTCAATGTGTCTCTCTCAATGTCTCTCTCAATGTCTCTCTCTCAATGTCTCTCTCTCAATGTCTCTCTCTCAATGTCTCTCTCTCAATGTCTCTCTCAATGTCTCTCAATGTCTCTCTCTCAATGTCTCTCTCAATGTCTCTCTCTCAATGTCTCTCTCAATGTCTCTCTCAATGTCTCTCAATGTCTCTCAATGTCTCTCAATGTCTCTCTCAATGTCTCTCAATGTCTCTCTCAATGTCTCTCTCAGTCTCTCTCAGTCTCTCTCAATGTCTCTCAATGTCTCTCAGTCTCTCTCAATGTCTCTCTCAATGTCTCTCTCAATGTCTCTCTCTCTCTCTCTCTCTCTCAATGTCTCTCTCTCTCTCTCTCTATGTCTCTATCTATGTCTCTCTCTCTATGTCTCTCTCAATGTCTCTCTCAATGTCTCTCTCTCTATGTCTCTCTCAATGTCTCTCTCAATGTCTCTCTCTTTCTCTCTCTCTTTCTCTCAATGTCTCTCTCTCAATGTCTCTCTCTCAATGTCTCTCTCTCAATGTCTCTCTCTCAATGTCTCTCTCTCAATGTCTCTCTCTCAATGTCTCTCTCTCAATGTGTCTCTCTCAATGTCTCTCTCAATGTCTCTCAATGTCTCTCAATGTCTCTCTCAATGTCTCTCTCAATGTCTCTCTCAATGTCTCTATCTTTCTCTCTTTCTCTCTCTCAATGTCTCTCTCTTTCTCTCTCTCAATGTCTCTCTCAATGTCTCTCTCAATGTCTATCTCTCTTTCTCTCTCTCAATGTCTCTCTCTCAATGTCTCTCTCTCAATGTGTCTCTCTCAATGTCTCTCTCAATGTCTATCTCTCTTTCTCTCTCTCAATGTCTCTCTCTCAATGTGTCTCTCTCAATGTCTCTCAATGTCTCTCTCTCAATGTCTCTCTCAATGTCTCTCTCAATGTCTCTCAATGTCTCTCTCAATGTCTCTCTCTCAATGTCTCTCTCTCAATGTCTCTCTCTCTATGTCTCTCTCAATGTCTCTCTCAATGTCTCTCTCTTTCTCTCTCTCTTTCTCTCAATGTCTCTCTCAATGTCTCTCTCTCAATGTCTCTCTCTCAATGTCTCTCTCTCAATGTCTCTCTCTCAATGTCTCTCTCTCAATGTCTCTCTCTCAATGTGTCTCTCTCAATGTCTCTCTCAATGTCTCTCAATGTCTCTCAATGTCTCTCTCAATGTCTCTCTCAATGTCTCTCTCAATGTCTCTATCTTTCTCTCTTTCTCTCTCTCAATGTCTCTCTCTTTCTCTCTCTCAATGTCTCTCTCAATGTCTCTCTCAATGTCTATCTCTCTTTCTCTCTCTCAATGTCTCTCTCTCCATGTGTCTCTCTCAATGTCTCTCAATGTCTCTCTCTCAATGTCTCTCTCTCAATGTCTCTCTCAATGTCTCTCAATGTCTCTCTCAATGTCTCTCTCTCAATGTCTCTCTCTCAATGTCTCTCTCAATGTCTCTCAATGTCTCTCTCAATGTCTCTCTCAATGTCTCTCAATGTCTCTCAATGTCTCTCAATGTCTCTCTCTCAATGTCTCTCAATGTCTCTCTCAATGTCTCTCTCAATGTCTCTCTCAATGTCTCTCTCTCAATGTCTCTCTCAATGTCTCTCTCAATGTCTCTCAATGTCTCTCTCAATGTCTCTCTCTCAATGTCTCTCTCTCAATGTCTCTCTCTCAATGTCTCTCTCAATGTCTCTCTCAATGTCTCTCTCAATGTCTCTCTCAATGTCTCTCAGTCTCTCTCAATGTCTCTCAGTCTCTCTCAATGTCTCTCTCAATGTCTCTCTCAGTCTCTCTCAATGTCTCTCTCAATGTCTCTCAGTCTCTCTCAATGTCTCTCAGTCTCTCTCAATGTCTCTCAATGTCTCTCAGTCTCTCTCAATGTCTCTCAGTCTCTCTCAATGTCTCTCTCAATGTCTCTCTCTCTCTCTCTCTCAATGTATCTCTCTCAATGTCTCTCTCAATGTCTCTCTCAATGTCTCTCTCAATGTCTCTCTCAATGTCTCTCTCTCAATGTCTCTCAATGTCTCTCTCTCAATGTCTCTCTCTCAATGTCTCTCAATGTCTCTCTCTCTCAATCTCTCTCAATGTCTCTCAATGTCTCTCAATGTCTCTCTCAATGTCTCTCTCAATGTCTCTCTCAATGTCTCTCTCAATGTCTCTCAGTCTCTCTCAATGTCTCTCAGTCTCTCTCAATGTCTCTCAGTCTCTCTCAATGTCTCTCAGTCTCTCTCAATGTCTCTCAGTCTCTCTCAATGTCTCTCAGTCTCTCTCAATGTCTCTCAGTCTCTCTCAATGTCTCTCAGTCTCTCTCAATGTCTCTCTCTCTCTCAATGTCTCTCTCTCTCTCTCTCAATGTCTCTCTCTCTCTCTCAATGTCTCTCTCTCTCTCTCTCTCAATGTCTCTCTCTCTCTCTTTCTCTCTCTCTCTCTCTGTCTCTCTCTCAATGTCTCTCTCAATGTCTCTCTCAATGTCTCTCTCAGTGTCTCTCTCAGTGTCTCTCTCAGTCTCTCTCGATGTCTCTCAGTCTCTCTCAATGTCTCTCAGTCTCTCTCAATGTCTCTCAGTCTCTCTCAATGTCTCAGTCTCTCTCAATGTCTCAGTCTCTCTCAATGTCTCTCAGTCTCTCTCAATGTCTCTCAGTCTCTCTCAATGTCTCTCAATGTCTCTCAGTCTCTCTCAATGTCTATCAGTCTCTCTCAATGTCTCTCAGTCTCTCTCAATGTCTCTCAGTCTCTCTCAGTCTCTCTCAATCTCTCTCAATGTCTCTCTCAATGTCTCTCTCAATGTCTCTCAGTCTCTCTCAGTCTCTCTCAATGTCTCTCAGTCTCTCTCAATGTCTCTCAATGTCTCTCTCTCTCTCTCAATGTCTCTCTCTCCCTCAATGTCTCTCTCTCTCTCTCTCTCTCAATGTCTCTCTCTCTCTCAATGTCTCTCTCTCTCTCTCTCTCTCTCTCTCTCTCTCTCAATGTCTCTCTCTCTCTCTCTCTCTCAATGTCTCTCAATGTCTCTCTCTCTCTCAATGTCTCTTTGTGTGTGTGTGTAATGTAATATCTTACTCTCTCCAGTTCTACAGTGAAGGTCTGGTCCCAGGCCTGCTCTCCCACTGTCTTCCAGCATGTCTGTCCCACCACTGTGTTCTCCAGCTTCAACACCGCACTCACCTCCGCTGTTCAACACAATACCATAACACATGTTTAGAAACTCACTACACAACACAAATGGACAGATATGTGAACCCCCTCCACACACACACTTACAGGAGAGTTCGTCGGTCTTGCTGGGGATCCTGAGGCTCATGCTGCTGGTGCTGCGGCTGTAGAGACCACTGAGTTTGAAGGAGCGTCCGTCCCCTGGGCTGTAGCACGGCAAGACCACCGGGTTTCCTCTACTGCGCCCCGGGACTACCTCCAACACCCCCACACAGCCCAGCAGATGCACCTGCAGCGTACCTAGGAGAGAGAGAGAAAGAGAGAGAGAGATGATATGTGATGTTTGAGTAGAAGTGAGAGTATCATACCTGGTTCAAAAGGTTTATAACTTCAGCCACTGGATATGGGAGAGATATCCAACTGAATCCATGCGTTTCTGATGCATTAGAGCCTTCAGTTAGGTATAGACAGAGAGATAGTGAGAGACTATAGAGAGGCTGTAAGAGTCAGTGATAGGGTTTAGAGAGACTGTAAGAGTCAGTGATAGGGTATAGAGAGACTATAAGAGTCAGTGATAGGGTATAGCGAGGCTGTAAGAGTCAGTGATAGGGTATAGAGAGGCTGTAAGAGTCAGTGATAGGGTTTAGAGAGACTGTAAGAGTCAGTGATAGGGTATAGAGAGGCTGTAAGAGTCAGTGATAGGGTATAGAGAGGCTGTAAGAGTCAGTGATAGGGTATAGCGAGGCTGTAAGAGTCAGTGATAGGGTTTAGAGAGGCTGTAAGAGTCAGTGATAGGGTTTAGAGAGACTGTAAGAGTCAGTGATAGGGTATAGCGAGACTATAAGAGTCAGTGATAGGGTATAGCGAGGCTGTAAGAGTCAGTGATAGGGTATAGCGAGGCTGTAAGAGTCAGTGATAGGGTATAGCGAGGCTGTAAGAGTCAGTGATAGGGTTTAGAGAGACTGTAAGAGTCAGTGATAGGGTATAGAGAGGCTGTAAGAGTCAGTGATAGGGGTTAGAGAGGCTGTAAGAGTCAGTGATAGGGTATAGAGAGGCTGTAAGAGTCAGTGATAGACTATGAGTGTATGTACCAGTGAGTGGGGAGGGCTTGCAGAGGGTGCTGTACTGGTTGTGTACATAGGGGGTTCCGTGTCTGGAGCTGAAGGCTGAGGAGGAGGCCAGCACCAGCTCTTCCTTGATGAGGCAGGCCTTGGGGTGGTCGTCCGTCAGCTCCAGTAGATGCTGCTCCAGAGAGCCTCTCAGCAGGTCACAGCGCTGGGACGACTCACTCAGACCACACTGGGCCTGGGGGGAGAGAGGAGAGAGGGGTTACAATGGTGTGTGTGTTTGTGTGTGTGTGCATTTAAATGTGCCCTAAATGGTGTGTGTGTGTGTGTGTGTGTGTGTGTGTATTAAATGTACGTTCATGTGTGAGATCCATACAGTAGTCTTGTGTGTGAACTCTGACCTCTGACATGGCCTTCTTGTCCTGGACCTTCCCTACTCCTAGCAGCCTCAGCATGTTCTTGGCTCCCTCAGCCATGGCGTGCTCCACACGGTAATGATGCCACAGCTCCTCCACACGCAGCTCCACCCCACACGTGTCTGGCTTACCTGGGGAGAGCGATAACAAACCATTTACTGACCCCTTGGCTTTTTACACATTTTGTTGTTACAGCCTTATTCTACAATGGATTAAATACATTCCCCCTCATCAATCTACACACAATACCACATGATGACAAAACAAAAGCAGGTTTTTAGAAATGTTTGCAAATGTAAAAAAAAAAAATCTAATAATTAAACATGACATTTACGTAAGTATTCAGACTTAGAACTTTGTTGAAGCACCTTTGGCAGTGATTACAGCCTCTTGTCTTCTTGGGTATGATGCTACAAGCTTGGCACACCTGTATTTGGGGAGTTTCTCCCATTCTTCTCTGCAGATCCTCTCAAGCTCTGTCAGGTTGGATGGGGAGTGTCGCTGCACAGCTATTTTCAGGTCTCTCCAGAGATGTTCGATCGGGTTCAAGTCCGGGCTCTGGCTGTGCCACTGCGTTGTCTTGGCTGTGTGCTTAGGGTTGTTGTCCTGTTGGAAGGTGAACCTTCGCCCAAGTCTGAGGTCCTGAGCGCTCTGGAGCAGGTTTTCATCAAGGATCTCTCTGTACTTTGCTCCGTTCATCTTTCCCTCGATCCTGACTAGTCTCCTAGTCCCTGGCTCTGAAAAACATCCCACAGAATGATGCTGTCACCACCATGCTTCACCGTAGGGATGGTACCAGGTTTCCTCCAGATGTGACGCTTGGCATTCAGGCCAAAGAGTTCAATCTTGGTTTCATCAGACTAGAGAATCTTGTTTCTCATGGTCTGAGAGTCCTTTAGGTGCCTTTTGGCAAACTCCAAGCGGGCTGTCATGTGCCTCTTACTGAGGATTGGCTTCCATCTGGCCACTCTACCATAGAAGCCTGATTGGTGGAGTGCTGCAGAGATGGTTGTCCTTCTGAAAGGTTCTCCCATCTCCACAGAGGAACTCTGGAGCTCCTTCAGAGTGACCATCGGGATCTTGGTCACCTCCCTGACCAAGGCCTTCTCCCCCAATTTCTCAGTTTGGCTGGGCGGCCAGCTCTAGGAAAAGTCTTGGTGGTTCCAAACTTCTTCCATTTAAGAATGATGGAGGCCACTGTGTTCTTAGGGACCTTCAATGCTGCAGAAATGTTTTGGTACCCTTCCCCAGATCTGTGCCTCGACACAATCCTCTCTGAGCTCTACGGACAATTCCTTCGACCTCATGGCTTGGTTTCTCCTCTGACATGTACTGTCAACTGTGGGCCATATATAGACAGGTGTGTGCCTTTCCAAATCATGTCCAATCAATTGAATTTACCACAGGTGGACTCCAATCAAGTTGTAGAAACATCTCAAGGATGATCAATGGAAACAGGATGCACCTGAGTCTCATAGCAAAGGGTCTGAATACTTACGTAAACAAGGTATTTCTGTTTTTTTATTTGTAATAAATTTAAAAACATTTCGAAGAACCTGTTTTCGTCTTGTCATTATGGGGTATTGTGTAGATTGGGCTTTTGATGGATTTGTGTGCGTCTGTGTGTGTCCTAAGTTAGGGATGGTTCATGACTTATGAGGCTAAATGCCCTGCAGCTCTGATCTATTCTTAAACCAAAGGAGGGAGGAAGGTAGAGAGAAGAAGGTAGGGAGAGGGAAATAGACACAGCAATACATTTAAAGATATGGGCCTAAATCTGTATCTTTACTTCCTGTGCTTTTCTCATCTTCTCACTCTCTTTCTCGTTCTCGCTTTCCATATCTTACTATTTGTTTCCTTATCTTTCTCTCTCTCCCTTTTCCCTCTGTCTCTAACCTTGGGTAAATGAAGCATGACTTTTTGCTGTTGGGCAACATCATGGGGATGCAGGAACATCAATAAGGCCTTAACCTGCGCTCTGTGTGGAAGTGAGCCCGAGTGTGAGTGTGTGAGTGTGTGAGTGTGTTTGTGTGTGTGGTGTATGGAGTGGAGTAGGTTATAATAATGTCCACTCTGCACTTCTGGGGAGGGCATTGATCTGTTACCCACACTTCATAAAACATTTAACGATAGATGTACAGATTAGAGACAGACAGACAGACACAGAGGGATGAAGAGACAGACAAGCAGGCAGGCAAGCAGGCAGGCAGGCAGGCAGGCAGGCAGGCAGAGACAGACAGTCAGACAGACACTGATATTTACCCTGGATATCTTCAGTCTGCTCAGTGGCCTGTATGGCCTTGCGGATCTGCATGCGGATGATGTCAATCTTGGTCTTGCTGTCCTGCAGCATCTGCTGGGCCGTCTGATGCATTTTCTTGTCCTACAAGGGACACCATACAGTGAGGACAGTGAAATAGCAGACAGCTCACAAATACACACCCCTGACTAACCTTCACTACTCAGAGAAGAATCAGGCTGAGGGAAGATCTGACTAGAGACATGAACTCAGAAGAGTGAGAAAGAGAGATTGTGGAGGGGCTGGCTGTATTGTACATAGGCTACAGTAGATGTATATATTAGAGGGGTTAGGTGGTCCAGTCAGGTCCAGTACCTTGGTGACTCCATTGGCATAAATGGGGATCATGTTCTCTGCTCCCTGTTTGCACTTGAGCTCGATGTTGAGCTGGCGCTCCAGAGCTGTGATCCGGTCCTGATTGGCCGAGCGGCTGCGCGCCCCGGGAGACTTGGGGGCATCTGAGGGTCAAAGGTCATGGTATTAACTGACAGTTATTATAATCATTAACAATGGCCAACATGTTTTTATATTCAAGTTTTGTTCGAATCCATCCAATGGTATAAGGCTACACTCCATTGGCTTCATAGTTCCATCCCCGTCAGTGATACCTGTGTTGTTGTTGTCCCCTCCTTTGACCACAATGTAAGCGTCCAGCTCCTGTAACTTAGAGTGCAGGCTGTCCAGTCTGCGGTTGGAGCTGCGGAGCTGGCTGTCCACCTGCTGGGCATTCTTCTTGTCTGTGGTGGCTCTCCTCAGGTTATCTGCTCCTTCCTTGATCTTCAGCTCCTTCCTGATCCAGTCAATTCACAGGGACTTTTCATAAGTTGTAGCATCGCACAATGAGTAGTTAATCAAGACATCATAGAAATGATTGAATAGTAAATGAGTAATTAAATAGTAATGCTAACCTGATCTCCCGGCGGATGTGATCCCTCGCTTCGTCCAGCCGCTGCTGAATGCTGGAGTCAGAGAAGTCTGAGCTCTGGTCCAGACCCATCTGCTCCAGCAGTAACAGCCCACCTGGGTCACTCTGACAGAGGGAGAGGAAGAAGAGAGGGGGAGAGAGAATGGATAATAGATTAGTATCGGTCAAATACATTGCGACATGTATTGTGCCAAGATGATATTGCAGTGATAGCAGAGAGACGATAGACAAAGGTCTGCCGTATTTCCAATTCGATGCAAAAGGGCCTAATTAGGGGTTTTGGAGGAGTGGAGGTGCAGGGGACTAGGTTGTGTTCACCTTTGACACCAGATGTCTCCCACACAGCCCTGTAGGTCAGAAGGTTTAACTGAGCAGCACTAAACTAGCAGTAAACATTAGGATAGACAAGAGCATTTATCTGTACACGGAAGAGAGAGAGAGAGAGAAGAGAGAAGAGAGAAGAGAGAAGAGAGAAGAGAGAAGAGAGAAGAGAGAAGAGAGAAGAGAGAGAGAGAGAGAGAGAGAGAGAGAGAGAGAGAGAGAGAGAGAGAGAGAGCTGGCTAATGTGTTTCCAATGGGTCTCAGAGGCAGGTGCCCAAACCAAAGAGCCCAACATTTCAGCTCACATCCTGTGTGACTGCAGCGCAGCAAAGAGTAAAAGTACTGTAGATCCATGGCTAGAGTAGATATAACAGAGGCCAAGACAGCAACAGAAAGGGACAGACGGAGTCAGGGACTTAAAAAGGAGTTGTGACAGAGAGAGGAGCAGTCAGTGCGAGGTGAGCGCTTCCCTTCAGAAAACTGAGTCTCTAAGAGCAGCGGAGTGAGACTGAGACGTTAAGTGAGTCAAGGCCTGAGGGCTCACGTCCCCTCCTGATGGTAACCAGATCAGAGCAGATTAGGGCAGCATTAATAGAGACTAAAATCTATCAGGGCTTGTTCCTGCTCAGAGCCACTGATTCACACAGACACGCTGTCAGCACGCCAGCTCTCAGCCAGCCACACAGAAACAGATACAGCACACAAACACACATGACAGTGTGATAGACATTAGGCACAAATACAGACATACATGCATGTAACGGAATTGCATGCATATAAGCACACTTGCATGTATGCACTCACATACACACACACACACAAACCGGCATGCAACACTATCACAGTAAATCCCAACAGCAGACATTAGCAACAATCAAACAGAGACAGCTCATTATTAGAGTTGAACAGAGCCCAGATCCTACAGCATGGAGAGAGAGACAGACAGACAGACAGACAGACAGACAGACAGACAGACAGACAGACAGACAGACAGACAGACAGAGACAGAGACAGAGACAGACCCTCCTCTCTCATAACGACTGACTGACTGCTGTAGGCCACTCAGCGACCCGGGCCTGGCTCCAGCCTGCAGATCTGATTACAGCAGCGTCCCTATTGGCCTGTTCAGCACCACGCCAGGCATAACAGAGCAGAGCCCGGCTCCTACCAGGCAGACTCTCATTAGAACCATAATCCATCTGCAATACAATACAATACAGCAGGCTGCAGCCAAGCCGAGCTATTGGTTCTTTGAGGGCTACTTACACAGGCTATTAAACAGGCAACCTTGCACAACAACAGTGCAGAGTAGTCATGGTAATCTGGGAATATTTCTCATAGCGGACCTGATGTCCTAATGTTGTGTCAAATGGCTCACTGAAATGTTTGGCTATTTGTTGTGAAGGAACACAGCGTTAGATATACAGGTGAAATAAACTCAGCAAAAAAAGAAACGTCCTCTCACTGTCAACTGCGTTTATTTTCAGCAAACTTAACATGTGTAAATATTTGTATGAACATAACAAGACTCAACAACTGAGACATAAACTGAACAAGTTCCACAGACATGTGACTAACATAAATTGAATAATATGTCCCTGAACAAAGGGGGGAGGGGGGTCAAAAGTAACAGTCAGTATCTGGTGTGGCCACCAGCTGCATTAAGTACTGCAGTGCATCTCCTCCTCATGGACTGCACCAGATTTGCCAGTTCTTGCTGTGAGATGTTACCCCACTCTTCCACCAAGGCACCTGCAAGTTCCCGGACATTTCTGGGGGGAATGGCCCTAGCCCTCACCCTCCGATCCAACAGGTCCCAGATGTGCTCAATAGGATTGAGATCCGGGCTCTTTGCTGGCCATGGCAGAACACTGACATTCCTTGCAGGAAATCATGCACAGAACGAGCAGTATGGCTGGTGGCATTGTCATGCTGGAGGGTCATGTCAGGATGAGCCTGCAGGAAGGGTACTACAAGAGGGAGGAGGATGTCTTCCCTGTAACGCACAGTGTTGAGATTGCCTGCAATGACAACAAGCTCAGTCCGATGATGCTGTGACACACCGCCCCAGACCATGACGGACCTCCAAACCGATCCCTCTCCAGAGTACAGGCCTCGGTGTAACGCTCATTCCTTCAACGATAAATGTAAATCCGACCATCACCCCTGGTCAGACAAAACTACGACTCATCAGTGAAGAGCACTTTTTCCAGTCCTGTCTGGCCCAGCGACGGTGGGTTTGTGCCCATAGGCGACGTTGTTGCCGGTGATGTCTGGTGAGGACCTGCCTTACAACAGGCCTACAAGCCCTCAGTCCAGCCTCTCTCAGCCTATTGCGGACAGTCTGAGCACTGATGCAGGGATTGAGCGTTCCTGGTGTAACTCGGGCAGTTGTTGTTGCCATCCTGTACCTGTCCCGCAGGTGTGATGTTCAGATGTACCGATCCTGTGCAGGTGTTACACGTGGTCTGCCACTGCGAGGATGATCAGCTGTCCGTCCTGTCTCCCTGTCGCGCTGTCTTAGGCATCTCACAGTACGGACATTGCAATTTATTGCCGTGGCCACATATCCAGTCCTCATGCCTCCTTGCAGCATGCCTAAGGCACATTAACGCAGATGAGCAGGGACCCTGGGCATCTTTCTTTTGGTGTTTTTCAAAGTCAGTAGAAAGGCCTCTTTAGTGTCCTAAGTTTTCATAACTGTGACCTTAATTGCCTACCGTCTGTAAGCTGTTAGTGTCTTAAAGACCATTCCACAGGTGCATGTTCATTAATTGTGTATGGTTCATTGAACAAGCATGGGAAACAGTGTTTAAACCCTTTACAATGAAGATCTGTGAAGTTATTTGGATTTTTACAAATTATCTTTGAAAGACAGGATCCTGAAAAAGAGACGTTTCTTTTTTTGCTGAGTTTAGTACTGTTGGTATCAACATGATCATAAGTTGTGGGCCAAATGGCCCAGTTAGCTGGAGCATGGTGTTACTGTCCTAACAACACCAAGGCTGTAGCTTCATTGTGCTCCCAGCCCTGTCCTTCTCTGCAATAAAATCATCTAGAGATGGAGGTAGAGAACATACAAGGAGAGAGAAAGATGAGGGAGGAATAGAGCCTTGGTAGGACTAAGACAGGAAGAACACCCACTTGTTGAGCAGAACTGAGACACACACACACAACACACTAGTTTGACACACACACTCGTCTCAAAATGAACAGCTAATAATAGTGAGGCAGGAGGTGAGCAACAGTGGCACAGAGGAGAGAAGAATAGCAGAGACAACAACATAAGAGGAAGGAGGAAAGGGCCGGACCATTGACCATGTGACTCACTACTATACATTTATTGCCATTTAGCAATGCCCTCCAATGGAACAATACAGAGAAATTGAATAGAGGCAGTTCTCCACTCAGATGGAGCTGAAAACAATGCGACAATACTAAAAGCAGCTCCGACATGAGTCATCAGAAATGGCATGGACTGAGAAGGAAGTGAACATGAAGCAGAAAGCGGAGAGGAAACTCACAAACACACTGTAGTGTGGAAGGCAGCCATGTTGTATGGTGCCCAGACAGAGTGTGCCTACCGAAGACTCGGTGTCCCCCTGGTCCTGTTCAGTGTGAGTGGGGTGGTCTGCAGCTGTGTGCTCCCCTGGGCAGTCCGCCAAAGCTCCCTCGCTGGCCATGGCCCACCCTGGCTCTCTCTGTGTTGCCCAACCCCTCCCCTCTGCCCAGTTACACACTCTCACACCAGAACCGCCACTCAAAGTACAGAGAGCTATTCCTGCCTCCTCAAATCCGGGATGTGCTTCCTTCCCGCCAGGAATCAAAAGAGACTCAATCTGAAGCGAGTGAGCGAGGAAGAGGTAGGAAGAGAGAGAGCGACACAGCCCCAGCCCCACCCCACTGCTTCCTGTTCTGCTCTCTAGCCTATAGAGAGAGCGAGAGACTAACAGCAACACTACAGAAACACACACACAGAGGAGAGTGATGTGGTTTTGTAAGCGAGTGAGCAATGCCACTTTGCTTCCTGCTGTTGGCTGCTCTTAGCATAGCGACAGGCTGCTGTGATAGACACTGATCACATCAAACACACTGCCAGATGCTGTGTGTGTGTTTCAATTTTCATTAGTCGGGATACACCTGGTATACACTGTCCAAAGAAATTGTTACTTGCAGGTTCCTTCTGGACAATAGAACAACAACAATAAGAAATAATAAAAGATAAGAATAGGAATATAAAGTAAATGGCTCAGTAGAATAGAATAAACATTTTAGTATAAGTATAATACAGGATGGTACAATTTAGTGTCCAATATTTATACATGTTTTGGGGAAGGGGGGATTCAGGGACAAGTGTTTAAATTGTGCAGTATGGCAATCATAACAAGAGTCTGGTAGCAGCAGTTGTGAAGTGTGTGTAGAATTAATGTATATATGTGTGTGTGTGTGTGTGTGTGTGTGTGTGTGTGTGTGTGTGTGTGTGTGTGTGTGTGTGTGTGTGTGTGTGTCAGTGCATGTGTGCTTAGGTGCGAAGAATCAGAGCAGGTCCAGTTCAAGTGTTCAACAGTCTGATGGCTTGTAGATAGAAACAGTCTCTGAGCCTTTTGGTATCAGATCTCATGCTCCGGTACGTCTGCCTCACGGTAAGGGAGTGAACAGCTCATGACTGGGGTGTGTGGGGTCCTTGATGATGATGCGGGCCTTCCTCAGGCACCGTTTCGAGTAGATGTCCTGGATGGGTGGGAGCACGGTGATGTACAGTGCATTCGGGAAGTATTCAGAACCCTTGACTTTTTACACATTTTGTTATGGTACAGCCTTATTCTAATTGTTCTTATTTTCTTATTTTTCCTCATCAATCTACACACAATACCCCATAATAACAAAACAAAAACGGGTTTTTAGATTTTTTTGATTCCTTATTTACATAAGTATTCAGACCCTTTGCTATGAGACTCAAAATTGAGCTCAGGTGCATCCTGTTTCCATTGATCATCCTTGAGATGTTTCTACAACTTGATGAGGTCAAAGGAGTTGTCCGTAGAACTCCAAGACAGATTTGTGTCAAAGCACAGATCTGGGAAAGGGTACCAAAACATTTCTGCAGGATTGAGATCCCCAAGAACACAGTGGCCTCCATCATTATTAAATGGAAAAAGTTTGGAATCAACAAGATTCTTCCTAGAGCTGGCAGCCCAGCTAAACTGAGCAATTGGGGGAGAAGGGCCTTGGTAAGGGAGGTGTTTCACTGTGGAGATGGGAGAACCTTCCAGAAGGACAACCATCTCTGCAGCCCTCCACCAATCAGGCCTTTATGGTAGACTGGCCAGACGGAAGCCACTCCTCAGTAAGAGGCACGACAGCCCACTTGGATATTGCCAAAAAGCACCTAAAGGACTCTGACCATGTTAAACAAGATTCTCTGGTCTGATGAAACCAAGATTGAACACTTTGGCCTGAATGCCAAGCAACACTTCTGGAGGAAACCTGACACCATCCCTATGGTGAAGCATGGTGGTGGCAGCATCATGCTGTGGGGATGTTTTTCAGCGGAAGGGACTGGGAGACTAGTCGAGTGAAAGATGAACAGAGCAAAGTACAGAGAGATCCTTGATGAAAACCTGCTTTAGAGCGCTCAGGACCTCAGACTGGGGCGAAGGTTCACCTTCCAACAGGACAACGACCCCAGGCACACAGCCAAGACAACGCAGGAGTGGCTTCGAGTCTCTGACTGTCCTTGAGTGGACCAGCCAGAGCCCGGACTTGAACCCGATCGAACATCTCTGGAGAGAACTGAAAATAGCTGTGCAGCGACGCTCCCCATCCAACCTGACAGAGCTTGAGAGGATCTGCAGAGAAGAATGGGAGAAACTCCCCAAATACAGGTGTGCCAAGCTTATAGCGCCATACCCAAGAAGACTCGAGGCTGTAGTAGCTGCCAAAGGTGCTTCAACAAAGTACTGAGTAAAAGGTCTGAATACTTATGTAAATGTAATATTTACGGTTTTTATTTGTAATAAATTTGCAAACATTTCTAAAAACCTGCTTTTGTTTTGTCATTATTTGGTATTGTGTGTAGATTGATGAGGGGGAAAAAACTATTTAATACATTTTAGAATAAGGCTGTAACATAACAACATGTGTAAAAAGCCAAGGGGTCTGAATACTTTCCGAATGCACTGTACTGGGCCATCTTCACCACCCGCTGAAGGGCCTTGCAGTCATTGGACGGAGCTAATCCCGTAACAGGCCGTGATGCAACCGGTGTGTGTGTGTTCATTTGGGGGAGAGGTGAGAGACACAGAAGGATGTAGAGAGCACAGCTGAGTGAAAACGTTCAAAGGCCAAGATATCACAACCAGGAAACCACAAAAAGCTTTCAAATCAGTCACAGAAAAAGCAGTCATACATAGTTAATTACACCTGCTAATAAAAGCTAAGGGAATCAATAGCTATTCTTGTCTTTTGTCCAAACAGGGAAACACTGACGCACAGCAGTCGTTGTATGTATCATGTTACAACAGAAGCATGTTGGTCATAAATAGCATCAGGCCACATGGAGAAGAACACCCATGGAGAGAAACAGAGGCACAGCTGCTTCACAGAACAGGGAACAGGAAGTGGAACTAAACTATGTCACAGGCTTTGTATCATGAGAGTGAGAGGGAGGGAGGATTAGGGATGAAAAATGGGAACTTACAATAAATTCCCTGGTTTTCACGAAATCCCAGTTGGAGGATTCTGGAATCAGGAGGGAATAAGCAGGAAATCCAGAATCTTCCAAGCAGGATTTCTGGAAAACCAGGGAATTTATTGAAAGTTCCCGGATTTGTGCAACCCTAGGGAGTAAGGCTGGGCGATATGGGCTAAAAATCATATCTCCATTTTTCCCCAAATGCTTATATAATTGTGTTTTATGATTATTGCACATTTTATAAAACACAGACTAGATAGCTAAAATAACAGTATTTGGCTAAAATGCTGATAGCGGTACGTGGTAATGACAAACTGAGCATGAATTTTCCAGAATCAATGTTAGAAGTGTCTGCTCTGTGCGCAATTTGAGTAGTTGAGACATAAAAATTGTATCGTTAAAGGTTAACTTATCCCCTATTACAATAAAATAATGTCTCAATGTGTCCATATGACCAATTCTGTTGGACCAAACCTCAAATGCAAATAGCGAGTTGAAACCGCTTGTCAGAGGAAGAAGTGATCTCTCAACGTTGTTGGTGTGAGTGGCAGGGGGAGGGGCTTGGTGTGTGTAAACAGAGAGGAAGAAGTGATCTCTCAACGTTGTTGGTGTGAGTGGCAGGGGGAGGGGCTTGGTGTGTGTAAACAGAGAGGAAGAGGCGACGCGAGAGGTTTCACTCTCGGCAAAATCTGTCCAAAATAAGCCCAATGCGTGTAAATGGGAAGGTGCACACAGCACAGAAGGCGCGAAGGAGACAAGATCAAAAACACAACATGAGAACAAGCGGACTTAAACACTCATAAAAACGAAAAATACAAAAAAACTAAATTCTTGAGATACAGGCATTTCGAATATCGTGCAAAAACATACATTTGAATTAATAAAATACATTGTATATATCGCCCAGCCCTACTAGAGAGGCTGAATAACCATAACAAACAGGTCAAGTTTATAGACAAAGAGCAGTGAGAGGAGTGACCCAGCAGAACAGCCGCAGCGTCCATGTTGCCTCCAGCCTCTTCCTGTCAGTGACTGATTCAGTGAGGTTGTGTCAGTCTGAAGCCCTGACTCAGAGGCTACCCTAGGTCACGCTCAGAATGGCTCACAGCCATGTCAGACCAGGCACACACTGTCAAAACACTTTCTCTTTCATAAACACACAGATGTACACACACATACAGGTAGGCACACACACACACACACACACACACACACACACACACACACACACACACACACACACACACACACACACACACACACACACACACACACACACGACAGCCTACTCAGTAACAGTGCAAATGCTGCCCATCACCACAGAGGAAATGAAAGTGTCCCATATAATTACTTCCTATAGAGAGGTCATGTATGTATGTATGTATGTATGTATGTATGTATGTATGTATGTATGTATGTATGTATGTACGTGACATGTAACACACAAGACAGCCATAGAGAGAAAGAAACAAGAAAATGGGAGCCACCCTCATCCCTCTCCCTCTTCTCTCTCACCCTCTTCCTCTCTCCCATCATCCCTCAGTCAGTCTATCTGCCATGCTGTGGCTGGGCCCCAGTGTGTAGTAGCTCCTCTCAGCTCGATGTAGCCATTGACTGAAAGCCATCCCTTTGATGAAGTTAATGGCCTGACTGCCGGTTTGCCTCGCCTGCCTCTATAAATAAACATAAAGCCTATCTCACTGACTTTAAGGGAAGCACTGTTGTCTATCTGCGCCACTTCCCTCCCAACACCCTCCCTCACACCTGTGATGCTTGGTGATGCATAAGCAAATATCAATAATGACAATGACAGGGAAATGAGAAAGCATAGTGCTGCTGCTTAATTGATAGGCTATGAGGCACTAATGTATAAGTCATTATCATTTAATAACAATGTCCTTTCCAGCTCAGTCATGTGTGCTCTGATGGGATATTCTGGGGGAAGAGAAATGAGGGATGGGGGAACTGCTGGGGGATTGGCAGTTCCAGGAACAAACTGGAGGATGACGATGACATGTTTTGGAGTTGGGGTCATGGATGAAACCAGAAGCAATATGAAGCCACTGTGTGGGAGTGGATGTTCAGACAGGTGATAGACAGTGACCTGTAGATGACCCATCAAGGTCTTCCTAGAGAAAGCTGTCAAAAGCACAGAGAGGTGTGCCACAAGGGGCAGGTGTGCTGATAGCCCCTGAAGGAGAGAGAATGAACATGGTGTTGTGCTATAAGTGTCAGAGGATGAGAAACAGTGACCTCTGGGGTCAGCAGAGAACATCGGCAATCATGAGCATCACCACAAGTTCCTAAAAAACAAAGCGGTAGAGATAGCGAGAAAGTAAAGGTGAGGAGAGAAAGAGTGTTTAAAACAGGACACAACTCTCTCAATATCACTATTATCCATCAATTTCATGGCCTAGTGACTACACTTTGTCATGTAATCACAAGTGATTTTGTTGTCAAAGTTATATCAGTGAGGTATTATGTCTAATAGTGTGTTCTCCCTTTGCACTGTCATCTAGAGACCCAGACAGTGACAGAATGAGGGAGCGAGTGTCACGTTCCTGACCTGTTTTCTCTTGTTTTTGTATGTGTTTAGTTGGTCAGGGCGTGAGTTGGGGTGGGCATTCTATGTTATGTGTTTCTATGTTGGGTTTAAGGTGTTGCCTGATATGGTTCTCAATTAGAGGCAGGTGTTTGACGTTTCCTCTGATTGAGAACCATATTAAGGTAGGCTGTTCTCACTGTTTGTTTGTGGGTGATTGTCTTCCGTGTCTGTATGTATGTTCGTACCACACGGGACTGGAGCGTTTGTTTGTAGTCTGTACCTGTTCGTGCGTTCTTCGTGTATATGTAAGTTCTCATGTTTTAGGTCAGTCTACGTCGTTTTGTTATTTTGTACTATTCAAGTGTTATTTCGTGTTTCGTCGTTCTGTTAATAAATATTCATTATGTATTCATCACCCGCTGCGCTTTGGTCCGCTCATTCACCACAAGACGACCAGTACAGCGAGAGAGAGAGAGAGAGAGAGAGAGAGAGAGAGAGAGAGAGAGAGAGAGGTTCCAGGGAAACAGGAGAGATATGTGAGGTTGTCTGAATTCTCCTCACATCCTCTCATCTCCACACAGCCCCATTGAGCAGGCAGCAGTGGCTGGGATTTGGGTTAAGAGGGCCTGGTGGGGAGCAACAGTGAATTCCAATTACCACTCACTCCCCTCCTCCCTTTGATGTGCTGCTTAACCACTGTTCACAGCAGACAAACACATCACATTGAGAGAGCTACCACTCAGATAATTAATATACACACCAACTGAAGAGTTATGAATAAAACAGCATGGAAGTCCATGTCAGTGGAAACGTAGAGTAGTGAGGCTGAGAGTGGAGAATCAATGCTCCTAATTGTGACAACACGCTCCCAGGGGCAGAGTTGGAGTACAGTGTACAAAACAGTTAAAGAGGTGTCATTACTGTAGTGTACAGAAAGGCTATGCTAGTGCACTGTATTTATGAAAGGGTGTGGCCCAGTGGCCTCCTAATCCTACAATACCATATACCAGTGGAAAGTTGCCCTAAGAAATTGTCCAAGACTCCAGCCACCCTAGTCATAGACTGTTCTCTCTGCTACCGCACGGCAAGTGGTACCGGAGCGCCAAGTCTAGGTCCAAGAGGCTTCTACACAGCTTCAACCCCCAAGCCATAAGACTCCTGAACATCTAATCAAATGGCTACCCAGACTATTTGCATTGCCCCCCTCTTTTACATTGCTACTACTCTCTGTTGTTATCATCTATGCATGGTCACTTTAATAACTCTACCCACATGTACATATATTACCTCAACTAACTGGTGCCCCCGCACATTGACTCTGTACCGGTAGCCCCCTGTATATAGTCTCGCTATTGTTATTTTACTGCTGTTCTTTATTAACTGTTATTTTATTTCTTATTCTTATCCGTATTTTTTTTAAACGGCATTGTTGGTTAGGGGCTCATAAGTAAGCATTTCACTGTAAGGCCTACACCTGTTGTATTCGGCGCATGTGACTAATACAATTTGAGTTGATTTGAAGGTTTAGGTGAGATTGTATAATTAAGCCTCCGAATCAGCATATTGAACTTTGTATGTTTTGGACTTTTTCTGTATGCTATGAATAAAAAATATTGTATATTAGAGGATGTCAATAAATAGTCAACTTTAACCTGTAAGTATGACGGGAGATTATGTGTGTGTGCGTGTGGGCATGTTTAACTATACTTATGGGGACCAGAAGTCCCCACAAGTATAGTAAACGAACAAAAAGCTAACCAACTGGGGACATTTTGTTAGTCCCCACTAGGTCAAATGCTATTTCTATGGGGTTTAGTGCTGAGGTTACAATTAGGTTTAGGGTTAAGAGCTAGGGTTAGGTTTAGGGTTATGGTTAGGTTTTGGGGTTAAGGTTAGAGTAAGACTAAGTCAGAGTTAGAGTTAGAGGTTAGAGGTTAGAGTTAGAGTTGGAGGTTAGAGTTAGAGGTTAGAGTTAGAGGTTAGAGTTAGAGGTTAGAGTTAGAGTTGGAGGTTAGAGTTAGCGGTTAGAGGTTAGAGTTGGAGGTTAGAGTTGGAGGTTAGAGTTAGAGTAGGTTAGAGTTAGCGGTTAGAGTTAGAGGTTACAGTTGGAGGTTAGAGTTAGAGGTTAGAGTTAGCAGTTAGAGGTTAGAGTTAGAGGTTAGAGTTAGAGGTTAGAGTTAGCGGTTAGAGTTGGAGGTTAGAGTTGGAGGTTAGAGGTTAGAGGTTAGAGTTAGAGTAGGTTAGAGTTAGCGGTTAGAGTTAGAGGTTAGAGTTGGAGGTTAGAGTTAGCGGTTAGAGGTAGAGGTTAGAGTTAGCGGTTAGAGTTAGAGGTTAGAGTTAGCGGTTAGAGTTAGCGGTTAGAGGTTAGAGTTAGAGGTTAGAGTTAGAGTAGGTTAGAGTTAGCGGTTAGAGTTGGAGGTTAGAGTTAGCGGTTAGAGGTTAGAGTTAGAGGTTAGAGTTGGAGGTTAGAGTTGGAGGTTAGAGTTAGCGGTTAGAGTTAGCGGTTAGAGGTTAGAGTTAGAGGTTAGAGGTTAGAGTTGGAGGTTAGAGTTAGCGGTTAGAGTTGGAGGTTAGAGTTAGCGGTTAGAGGTTAGAGTTAGCGGTTAGAGGTTAGAGTTAGAGTAGGTTAGAGTTAGCGGTTAGAGTTGGAGGTTAGAGTTAGCGGTTAGAGGTTAGAGTTAGAGGTTAGAGTTAGCGGTTAGAGTTAGGGTAGGGAAAATAGGATTTTGAATGGGATTGAATTTTGTGTCCCCACAAGGTTAGTTGTACAAGACTGTGAGTGTGTGTGTGTGTGTGTGTGTGTGTGTGTGTGTGTGTGTGTGTGTGTGTGTGTGTGTGTGTGTGTGTGAGAGAGAGAGAGAGAGAGTGTGTGAGAGTGTGTGTGTATGCCAGGAGTGCCCGGTCCACAGCTGGGGAAGAGTCTATCCCCATGAAAAGCAGCATTGTGGAGGGGTCC
Organism: Salvelinus alpinus; assembly: GCF_045679555.1. NCBI lineage: Eukaryota > Metazoa > Chordata > Actinopteri > Salmoniformes > Salmonidae > Salvelinus > Salvelinus alpinus. The sequence continues at coordinate 41,822,056 of NC_092086.1, forward strand.
ATCTTCTCAAGAGACTTCAATAAATGCTTATGTATTTGTGTTGCTGACTCTGTCCATTGTGAGCACCACCACAATCAGTCTCTCTGTTCAGGCCTCAGAGGGTTGAAGACTGCATTTCCAAACAACATCCAAAGGGAAGTACAAATGTGTCTCTCTGTGTCCCACTCATGTAGACCAGTGGATGGAGAATTCTGACATTACCAGGGAATCATTTATTAAATAGACTACTTTGTTATCAATGCTCTACTGAACCCACCTGCATAAAGCAGCACATTGCAAACAAAGTTGGTGACCTACAACAGTCATCCTGAATATGGTCATGACACAGAGCAGAGGGAGAATTACTGAGGTGCTTTATGGGACGATAGATTCACAGCCATGTTAACTGTTGCCATTTCTTTGTTATTTTCTAGTCGGCAGCTTAGAACATGGCGAGAGACACAGAGACAGAGACAGAGAGCGAGAGACACAGAGACAGACAGCGAGAGACACAGAGACAGAGACAGAGAGAGAGAAACACAGAGACAGAGAGCGAGAGACACAGAGACAGAGAGCGAGAGACAAACTCCTGGCTCATGGGGTTGTGTATGTCTCTGTGCTTTGACTCCAGGGAAATTGGGCCTCCAAACTGTGTGACTCCTGGCTCTGACTCAGATGGTCTGGCGTGGGGATTTCCGCAGCGAGCCTGTCCAGGGTCGTTAGCTACATCCTCCCACTCACTAAGGCCCAGTCGAGGGTAGGGAAAGAGAGAGAGAGAGAGAGAGAGAGAGAGAGAGAGAGAGAGAGAGAGAGAGAGAGAGAGAGAGAGAGAGAGAGAGAGAGAGAGAGAGAGAGAGAGAGAGAGAGAGAGAAAGGAGGTCTGAATGACTGACTGAGAACCATGCTGTGTTAGACTGTGAGCTCCACTCCACAAACACAGCCTCAGGACAGTGGTGCATGAAAAAAATCAGGGAAGGGAGTGATTTTCCAGCAGACCGATTCAAATCTGCCACAGCTCAGCCGTGACTAATGCCCCACTCAGGGCGTCTGCCTGTGACTGCGCCCGACCGAATACCACGGAAATAACTCAATCTATGTTTGTGTGTTTGTTAGAGAGAGAGAGAGAATCAATGCAGCGCTAAGATCTACTTAGATTTTTGTGTTGTGGCAAATCTTCTTTGAACACTTTGTTGGTCTAAAGTCTGAGCAGCAACAGTATTGGTTCTCTCTATATCCAGCCCTCTGTCCTCATCTCCCTGTCTCTCTGCCTGGCTCCTGACTTCCACTGATAAGGGCTTCACTGACATGCTTTATAGGAGCTTAATGTTACAGCTCCCTCACCTAGAGGGGTCAGGGAAAGACACTGCACACCGCACTGAAAGCTCTGAGAAAAGAAGGAATTGGAAACAGATTTTAATGGACACCGAGAGCAGATTAAAAATGATTATGGCAGAGGGGATAAGAGCGCGTCCTATAAAGCTGATGATCCATCTTTAGTTCTGCTGACGATTACGGCAGGCGTCCGCAAACAGGAAGGCAAAGACAGCACCAATATGTGTGTCTGTATGTTGTTGACTAATGTTCCCAACTGACTAATGAGCACAGTACTGTTGTGTGTACTATAAAACAATAAAATAGTAAAGTATAGCAAAGTGCATCATTCCTTACTCACAGTACACTAAGACAGATGCCTAGTCAACAGTGGGAACACCACTTCAAAATACCCTAAGTTCCACTAGTGTGATTGATGCAAGGTGGGGTACAATTGGGGAGCTAAAATAAGTGAAGGAGTAAACCGATCTAATCAGAGCTATAGTGTGGTTGAGACACCACAGGAGCAGCAGGAAGGAGAGCTGGAGGGTGGTTACAACTGCCATACCACCGATGGTGGTAATTATCAATTATCAAGATGACAAGTTGCAACGTCAGCTCAATTACAAATCTAACTCACAACCAAACAGTCATTTACTGTACCCTCCAACCGTCATGTATTTCCCCTCTCTCCACTTTCACTCCCTCCCTCTCTCTGTCTCTCCAGGCAGTGACTTATTCTAAGCACCATGTTTCATGGCATGTGAAAAGGACTGCTGTTTGATCCTCACCATTTCTACCTGACCCAGTCTGAAAGTCTGTGTTTTAAGAGAATTATGAGAGGTACAGTTGGTCTTGTGCTCGTCTGTTGTTTTACAGCCAGCCAGGTCACGTCTCTCTCTCTACTTTTAGACTGAGACTGATAATAGACGTTTTTCTTCCTCGGCTCACATTAATGGCCCCTGGGCAGACAGAACAGACAGTCTTGGGATGGCAGAGCCGTCGCTGCACCCATCAAGCACTGCGTCTGTGCTCCTCTTACGCCCTACACCACTCCCACAGAGCAGACGCTATCACATGACCTCACCGGGAGGCTACCTCATCACCATTAACGTAGGTAACCACAATCAGGTCACTGCATGGCCATGATCTTATCTTCCTAGTACAGACTGACTTGCTCACAGTCTCAGTGGTCACAGCACTGTGGAATGTCTCACCTTCACACCTCAAAATGGTGCCTCCCTCCCAGCCAAAGAGCACACCAAAACAATGCTGCTCAGCATAGCTTCCACTTAAAGCTGGAATCCTTAATGGTGAAGCAGGCACATCCGTTTGCGATATTACAACAACAAAGACGTTACTGCAAACCTGTTTTTCCAGAAGAGCACAATATGTCCTGCAATTTTTACCATGCTGCAAAAATCAATAACAACGGTGGTGGGGCAGCTGGTGGCACTGTTTCCCCCTACTGCGGACTCTATCTTTAAGCATTGAATGTCAAAATAAACTAAATTCAAACAAAGTCCTTTAGCGACATTGTTTGGGGTTGATCTGTGACAGCCTGTGGTGGCTGTACCCAAGTAATGGAAGAATTTTTGTATGTTGGAAGTGGCCCTTGACCCATGGAAAAGTTCCAAGGTAAGTCAAAAAGCTTTATTTTTTTGACCTTGTATTTACTAAAATAAAGTATTACAGAAAAAGATTACTGAATTATGAAAGCTATCCGTTTGTGATTTCAGCACCACAGCTGGGCCAGTCAGTCAGTCAGTCAGTCAGAATGCTGTCTCTGGCTGGGATTACAAAGCCACTGATTACTGCCCATTTCTGCAGAGATAAAACATTGGCTCCTACATGACTCCAATCAGCAACCTCATTTCCCACTCACTCTAAAATGGTGCTTATGCTTGGCCAATTGGAGTAAAATATGATGCCCCCACATAACATTGTTTCAGGCCTTTCTTCGTTGTAACACATTCCTCAATCCTATAACACCACCGCAATCCCATGAGACCCCAGGCCTCAAAACACTCAAAACGTCACTCACAATAACCTGTACAACATCCATCACAGCTGCACTGAGCAGTAGTCACAAACAACAGGTCTGGCTGCCCCATACCACCGTGGAGGACAGTCTTTCATGATCCATCCATGATCAGGGTGGGTTAGCAGTAAACATATCTAATCCTGTGAGGAAAGCCAGTGGGCATTTAGCCAGCATGGCAGAATAGAGCAGAACTATAGCTGGACTGACAAAGGAACAGCTCTTGTTAAGACTGACTGGATGGGCAAGGTAGGTTTGGCTTTGTGACATGCCCATGGGAACATGGGTTGGGATCATGTATACTAGTTTAACATAACCACTCCAGGGTTTTTTTCCCGGGCCACCTAAGTACAAACAGTCTAGAAAATGTATTATATATATATACTGAACAAAAATATAAACGCAACATGTAAAGTGTTGGTCCCATGTTTCATGAGCTGAAATAAAAGTGAATGTTTAATTCTCTACCATAAGCCACCTCCAACGTCGTTTTAAAGAATTTGGCAGTACGTCCAACCGTCCTCACATCCACAGACCAAGTGTAGCCACGCCAGCCCAGGACCTGCACATCCGAGTTCTTCACCTTGCGGGATCGTCTGAGACCAGCCAACTGATTAGCTGATGAAACTGAGGAGTATTTCTGTCTGTAATAAAGCCCTTTTGTGGGGGGAAAAACTAATTCTGATTGGCTGGGCCTGGCTCCCCAGTGGGTGGGCCTGACTCCCAAGTGGGTGGGCCTATGCCCTCCCAGGTCCATGCATGTGTGTGCCCCTGCCCAGTCATGTGAAATACATAGATTAATACATAGATTAGGGCCTGATGAATTTATTGTCTGACTTCCTTATATGAACTGTAACTCAGTAAAAACGTTGAAATTGTTGAATGTTTGTTCAGTATTTATATAAAATAATACTTTTCGGGATGGTAAAACATTTTCAGTGTAAAATTCAACGACTAAAACCAGATATAATGTATGCAAAAAAGATAATGGACCTATATATTTTAAATAAGATCATCTTTGAGAACTAACAATCATCAAAATGAAAAACTAGACAGTTGGAATATAAAATTCCAAAAATGTCACGGCATTGGGCCCCCATTGATTTTGTTACAATGTTTGAGTCACTCAGATAGCATAAGAACACGGCATAAGCCATGACAAAATGTATAGAAATGCAGGAAACTAGCTTTAAAACTGTAAAAATATCTCTCCGCCCCCATGTGAAATTGTGTAGAATTAGCTTTAAAAAAAGCTAAATTCTGTCTCTGCAGTCATGAGAGCCTCTAAAATGTTCAGTCGGAGATCGCACTATTGACCACGCGCATCACCTAAGCCCGATTTTGATCAAGAAAAAATGGTGTACTCCATCTCTACAGCTGGGCAGGGTGCAGCCAGGTCTAAGGGAGGATAGGATATATTTCCACAGAGCCAGTTTAATCCTGGAGTGAAGGGCTGGGACTGGGGGTGAGGGTGGGTTGTAGGTGTAATGCCACCATGGGAGTGGGTGAAGACAGAAATGTCCAGGGTCTCCTAATCCTATTATCAATGGAGCTATCAGCAACAACAGCTGGAGCCAAAACAGTTTTTGTTTGCGTGATGAGGAGCTGGCCCTTCTAAAGAAGAACCATAGTGTTTTTTTCTCTTTTTAATATACAGCACAACAGGTGTCTGGGGCTTAGTCGGCCTGAGTGTGGAGGAAGTCTTTGATGCCATTAAAGAAATGTACTGACAGAGGAAATGTTTCCACTCTCCGGCGTGATCAATAAAAAGCCATTTGGCAAAAAGCAAAAAAAGGCAGAGAATCGTTGAACATACATAATGACCAGCTGGCTGCAACCACTCACAGAGAGTTCACAGAGATCTTCTTGAGCATTGATAAGGACAGCAGAAAAAAGATATAAAAAATGCATGAGAGGATGGCTGCAATGTACGTCTATAAGGGTGGTGTGTTATCAATGCACAAGACCCAAATACCCAGGGGGATTCTTGCTTTACACTCAGTGAAGTTGTCTGGGGAGCAGGGAGTAAGCAAATAAACAAACGTCAAATCAATACATGAGAGAGAGAGAGACGGAGGACGACTAAGTGGGAGTGAGAGAGAGAGAGAGAGAGAGAGAGAGAGAGAGAGAGAGAGAGAGAGAGACAGCGGACGACTAAGTGGGAGAGAGAGAGAGAGAGAGAGAGAGAGAGAGAGAGAGAGACAGCGGACGACTAAGTGGGAGAGAGAGAGAGAGAGAGAGAGCGGACGACTACGTGGGAGAGAGAGAGAGAGAGAGAGAGAGAGAGAGAGAGAGAGCGAGAGAGAGAGAGAGACAAATACACCCTGATGGACTAAACCCTATTATGTGCACAGGATCATATGGATAATGTGTCCCTTTCAAAAAAAACATTATGCCCCCCCAGTAAAGCCTTGATGAGGTATTGAGGGGAAATAGAACAATCAAGCCCAATCACTATGCACAGTATAGGTCTGCTCCAACAGGGACGTCTATCATTGCCATCGTGCCTGCTTGATCTCAATCAGCAATCTCTCAGTATCTATGTGTAGCCAATCAACTGCTCCTGGAGATAACATTCTTCTCCATGCTACAATCTACACTGAACAAAAATATAAATGCAACATGTAAAGTGTTAGTCCCATGTTTCATGAGCTGAAATCCCAGATCACAGAAATGTTCCATTCGCACAAAAACTTTTTTCTCTCAAATATTGTGCACAAATGTGTTAACGTCCCTGTTAGTGAGGATTTCTCCTTTGCCAAGATAATCCATTAATCTGACAGGTTCGACATATCAAGAAGCTGATTAAACAGCATGATCATTACAAATGTGCAGTTTTGTCACACAAACACAATACCACAGATGTCTCAAGTTTTGAAGGAGCATGCAATTGGCATGTCGACTGCAGGAATATCCACCAGAGCTGTTGCCAGAGAATTTAAGGTTAATTTCTCTACCATAAGCCGCCTCCAACGTTGTTTCAGATAATTTAGCAGTAAGTCCAACCGGCCTCACAACCGTAGACCACGTGTAACCGCGCCAGCTAAGGACCTCCACATCCGGCTTCTTCACCTGCGAGATCGTCTGAGATCAGCCACCCGGACAGCTGATGAAACTGTGGGTTTGCACAACCAAATAATTTCTGCACAAACTGTCAGAAGCCATCTCAGGGAAGCTCATCTGCGTGCTTCTCACCAGGGTCTTGACCTGATTGCAGTTCAGCGGCGTAACGTGGGCAAATTGTCATCTTTTTATGGCCACTGGCACGCTGGAAAAGTGTGCTCTTCACGGATGAATCCCGGTTTCAACTGTACCGGGCAGATGGGAGACATGACGTCGTGTGGGCGAGCGGTTTGCTGATTTCAACATTGTGAACAGAGTGCCCCATGGTGGCGGTGGGGTTATGGTATGGTCAGGCATAAGCTATGGACAACGAACACAATTGCATTTTATCGATGGCAATTTGAATGCACAGACACCGTGACTAGATCCTGAGGCCCATTGTTGTGCCATTAATCTGCCGCAATCACCTCATGTCGCAAGGATCTGTACACAATTCCTGGAAGCTGAAAATGTCCCAGTTCTTCTTTGGCCTGCATACTCATCAGACATGTTACCCATTGAGCATGTTCGGGATACTATGGATCGACATGTACAACAGCGTTTTCCAGTTCCCGCCAATATCCAGCAACTTCACACGGCCATTGAAGAGGAGTGGGACAAAATTCCACAGGCCACAATCAACAGCCTGATCAACTCTATGCCAAGGAAATGTGTCGCGCTGCATGGGGTAAATGGTGGTCACACCAGATACTGACTGGTTTTCTGATCCACGCCCCAATCTTTTTTTTTAAAGGTATCTGTGACCAACAGATGCATATCTGCATTCCCAGTCATGTGAATTCCATAGATTAGGGCCTAATGCATTTTTTTCAATTTACTGATTTCCTTGTATGTAACTCAGTAAAATCTTTGAATGTTGCGTTAATATTTTTGACCAGTGTAAAAGCAGAAATTGGGGATTGTTTGCTGGATAAATTAAACCCTATTGAAATGCTTGTGTGCACTGGGTGATTTTCAATAAGCTGAGTAAAGATCCCTAAAATATATGAAAGTCCTGCAGGGCCTATTATTATTTCCACAAAGTCAATGCATGTATCTTTTCCATCCAAAGCAATATTTTCTCTCTCATTGCAAAACGAGCTAAACATAACTGAAAAAGAAGAGAAGAACCTAGGCCTAGAGGTAGAACAAGAGAATACAAAACATGAACAACAAACACCCTCTGTCACCCTCCTCTGATGTGTGTTGCCCACAGTCACAGTGCTAGCTTTCCAGGAATCAGGAAACCTTCTTTTTCATGGAAACACTAACTAGGCCTACTTACGTCAGTCAAGAGGCCACCCCCAATTTTACAGTCATGAGCATTATTATGTACATGCCAATTTATTGAGTACATTTAAAACAAATGATTGATCTCAAGTTTCTGGAGGAAAATTCCTGGGGGAAGAAGTCTGACAGTGGCACCACTGGAAGGAACTTACTGTAGCCTACATGTGTCCTTGATACCGGATGCTTACCTGACACTGACACCTAGTGATATAGGCTTAGGCTACTTGCTGACCCAGTTCAGTAGGTCATACTTCACATGATGTTGCACCGGCCCGCCCTGGGCATAAGCGACATAAGTGGTCGCTTAGGGCCTCCGGCCGCTAGGGGGCCCCGATCAAATATATATATATATTTTTAAAATACTCAGTCGGAGTCTCAACTTATTGTTGTGAGTTAGAATAGTATAATTCACATGGTGCAATTTAGAAATGTTGTTGTGCATCAGCTTTTTTTTATCTTGCTATGTCAATCACTGATAGTCACTCAATTAGCCCAAATCTAGCCAGCTATCTAAACTTGTAGTAATCATGGTCAAATTATAGACCAGGCACAAAGGGCACGTGCCCAAGGGCCCTGACCTCCTGGGGGCCCACATTGATTTTATTAGTCACTCTCACTCAGATATCATATTATCATGGTATAAGTCATGGAAAATGTGCAGAATTGCAGGATATTAGCTTTAAGACTGCAAAAATGTCCTTCCATCCTATGGCAATATTTTTTGAATTTCAAGAAATTAGCTGTAAAACTGCACATTTTTCCCTCCGCCCCATGGCAAATTAGTAGAATTGCATGAAATTTGTTAGAAAATTGCCAAATGTTATCTCCTCTCCATGGCAAAATGTAAAAAATGCATGCAAGCATGTTGCCCCATAGCAACATTTGTCAAATTGCAGGAAATTATCTCTAAAAATGTTTCTTTACATTGTCAAAAGGGGGGCCATTAAAATGTTTTTCCGTGAGGTGGGGCCCCCAACAACATTTTACTTAGGGCCCTCAAAAGGCAAAAATGCCTTCTAGTAACAGATGTGGTGAAATATGTTGGCACCCTTGCACATTACAATGAAGTGCAATGGAGCAGAATGTTCAGTGTTTTCTTTTCAAAACTGGTTGAACGGCTATTTTTACCCTGTAGGCACCTGCAACTTACCAAAGGTTAAATAAATTACACAGTAAATGAGAATCACTGCCTCCAACCAAATTAATTGGAATTTTTAATGATTTAATTCAGGATTTTTTTATTTATTTAGTTCTTTTCTTTTCTTGGTTCTGTGCGGTTCTAAGTTAAACAAATACACAAGTAAAACATTTTTTTTTTTCCTAATTCAATTTATTTTAGAAGAAAAAAGGCTGCATCTACACAGGCAGACCAATTCTGATATTTTGGTCATTAATTAGTAGTTTGACCAATCAGATCAAGTCTGAAAAAGAGTTAATCTGAAAATATCAGATGTGATTGGTCAAAAGAACAGTTAGTGGAAAATTTTTCAAAACTATCGGGCTGCCTGTGTAAACATGTATATTTGACCACATCTGTACACTGAAAGTCGATTACATGTAATACACTAACTTAAAATAGAATGTGTAGTTTTATGTATGTTATTATTTGAAATTTGTACTGGACCACTGACTTTGGTCTGACCCAAACTCAGTGGGTTTCCTGCAAGGCTGCAGAAGACAGATATTAATGTGTTGGGCTCTGGCGTGAGTTCAAACTGGCCTCTAATTTGTAACAATTCCCTCCTATGCAGTTTCCTGAACTGAGATGACACCTGTGTAAGCAGCATAAGGTAACATGACCTGTTTAATTAGGTCCTTGACTCTGACACCCTGCACTGTAACTCACCTGAGTGGAACAACTATGTACCACAAGAAATGGCCCTCTAATGCTCCATACAGGTCATTTCTCTTCCATATGGTGGGTGAGGTATAAAAAGTAGACATATGTGTGTACAGTATTTGTTGGTCTACACATCATCAATACGTCATTACTTGTGTCTACACCCGCACAAATATGTCAGACTGCTTTGGTAACACACACTGTAAGCACCTGCCATTATTATGCCCTGTTTGACCATTGCAAACATGGGGGACAGAAAACACAGACCTAAAGTTTCAAGGTGATGGTGTGGACTAAAGGCTCAGTAGGTTATAGTGGGCTACTACCGGTCTAAAACCACCATAGTACTTTGGCCCGATGTACCATCAGTCCCTGTCGTTCAAAGACGTCACCACGAACCCAATTAGAAGAAATAGCCTACAAATATGACCTGCACGCATCTCTTCGAATAGGACAAACACAGGCTAACATAATATGTTAAATCGAGGAAAAGCCCTGTCCAATGCTAACTTGGAAAACTTACTTGCATCGAGTCGTTGTTAGCCATCTGGTGTCTTGTGTATCACACAGGCTACCACAGCGGTGGGATGACAAAGTCTTCTTCAATGTAGCTGATTAATTTTTATTATAAAATCATTTTAGTGATCTACGACACCATCAAATCAGTTCCTGTCCGTTTGGAGTTATTTGCAGTCAAAGAGCAGGCCAACATTGGCGAATACCCTCAGCACTTTAAAACGACAGTGAACTGTACTGAGAGTTAACCGGCGCCTGTCTCTGCCCAGGTGAGCGAGAGCATCGACAAAATAAACATTGTAGGCCTATCATTCTCTTCTTTAGTCCATGTTCCAAAAGAGCAAGAAGTTACGTGTCACCGTGTCCACCTTTCAACTATGTTGTGTAGTTTGAAGGCTGACGTTGACTGGTTCATCTGACATTCTACCCCATGTAATTGGAGAACATGACAGCTACAGAAATAATACTAAATGGACATCATTACATTTTTCACTCACTCTCGAAAATCGACATTATTATTAGGCTATTATTTCCATGCATTGCATCGTCTAGCCTATAATCGGGTTATGAACAAGAACCGTTACGTCTACATAACATAGCCTCCCGCTTACGTAGCCTACCGCTCACCTTATCATTTCCAGTTTAAATCCAGGCGAAATATCTATAAACCACAAAAAAATACCTGACATTTTCTTACTCTGAGAAAATGAATGCTATCCTACGCCACTCCTCCCTTTTTGAGAGCTCCTTTGTGCGTGCCTGGTCGTCAATCAACAGTATAAAAACTGTCTGATGCTCGTTGCTCGAGGGGGCAACTAACCAGTGAGGGTAGCTGAGCGCAAGTGAGGGGCGCGCGTCTTATTGGTCAAGTGATCACTACAATTGCAATAAACCTGTTGACGAGAAATCACAATTTCGCGCCTTTCTTTAGTAATTTCATAAAGCAAGCCCTCCTTCACCACTTGGCAACCCTAAAAACGACTTATTGGTGATATCGCCTTATTCATATGGGCCGAGTCTGTCCGCCTACCTACCTACGTACCTTACCATTCATTGTTCATTTGTTGTAGTGGAACTAAATGGATTAAGAGAGATACTTAATGGCATGGACTTAAAATTGTACAGGGTAGGCTTAGGCTAAGCGACTCTTTGTCCGACTCTGGCCATCACTGAAAGAGACTAGTGAAGCCTAGTGGTTAGTTGGCCAAACTGTTGCTCAAACTGTACATGATATTTAGTCTCTGAAAGGTTGCAACCTGGAATCAGGGGTAGACGTAACATAGGAAACGAAAATCCGTGACTCTCAAATTAGTATGATATGTTACATTATGTATTATGTGTGGGTGTCCATCATCCATTTCATATGATATGTACAATTTGTATGATATGTTACAAATTGCAATTTGTTGTCACTAAAGTTAGCTAGGTGGCTAATGCTAACATTAGCTAGGATAGAAGTTAAGGTTAGGAGTTAGGTTAATGGGCAAAGTAGTTGCAAAGTAGTAAGTAATTGCAAAGTTGCTAAAATGCTACAGTTGTCTGTGATGAGATTTGAATACGCAACCTTTGGATTGCTAGACATTTGCATTATACACCCACCGATCCACCTGCCTTTTATTGTTGCCTTCAGTAACCTTCGGTCTTATGTAACCATACCAAATGTAACAGATCATACTATTAGCCTAGTGGTTAGAGCGTTGGGACAGTAATCAAAAGTTTGCTGGATCGAATCCCCAAGCTGACAAGGTAAAAATCTGTTGTTCTGCCCGAGTAAGGCAGTTACCCTACTGTTCCCCGGGCACTGTGGATGTCGATTAAGGCAGCCCACCTGCACCTCTCTGATTCAGAGGTTGGGTTAAATACGGAAGACACATTTCAGTTGAAAGTATTCAGTTGTACAACTGACTAGGTATCCCCCTTACCCTAATTTAAGTGTTCTGTTAACTATGTTACTTCTAGTATGTGGAAAGCCTGTAAACCCAGACCCTAGGAAGCCTGAACATTGGTACATTGTGGGAGGCAACCGATCATATATAGCCTACTTCAGTGGAGGCAACCCCTCTGTCTAGACAAGAGAGACTACATGGCATCAGTCTTTCACAGTAGGTTATGCTGTCAGCATATCAATGTGTTTGTTGCCATTGCCAACCTGGTTACAAAATAGAAAAAAATAGGAAGAGCTACTTGAAAGTCATTTTATTTCTAAATTATGGTTATATTAAATGTACTTAATGATACATGTATCAGACACAAGCCTAAAAATTATCTTAAATAGTGAATTACCATACAGTAGGCCTATCACAGTCTACAAACACAACTCAAATATAAATCAACTTAATAGCAACAGTTTAATAATCAAATCCATGTAGCAAAATTGATCAAGAGTCAACGAAGGAGCTTGAAAATAATATTAGGTTTTCCAAACTCTGATTAGGCCTATAATGTACTTAATAGTATGCCTCTGGTGATTATTTGAACTATAAATGTTTGATGATGGCCAGTCATGTCTATACAGATGTAGGATCTTCATTTGAGACAGTTTGCTACAGCAGGAAAATAATCCTGCGGCAACAGGAAATGTGAATTATGTGGATTATAATTAAAATGGATATTTCACATAAGGGAAAATCTAATCTGACATTTCAAAGTGGAAATTACAAACTTCAGAAGTCTTTATAAAACCTCAAATACACTACGAGTTTGTTTTTGGTGGGGGGGAAAATAGTTTTTTGAAAGGTCTAAAACCAAATCAAAACTGTGTAGAAATGATAATGGATGTACATGTATAGGCTCTTCACTCTGTCCAGCTTGATAACAGTCATTGAAACGAAAGCTAGACAGCGAAAAATTCAAGCATTTATGGACCCTGGACTATTTTTTGCAAGCAAATAATACATTTTTAACGCGTCCCTCCGGACCTCGGTGAAGACCGAATGCGACCCAAGGGCAAAATGAGTTGGACACCACCGATTTAAAGGACAATGTATTACATAAATATCCTTTTCACAAATGCTGCATTCAAACTGAAATAAGTTGTCATACACAGCATCACATACATTTATAATATCACCATGTGGATACATACAGATATACTTTTAAATATATTAGCCAACCTGTCAAAATAGTTTCATAGATGTGCTTGCACAATACTAACATTTTATATCCTACTGTACTGATAATGGTTAAAGACAGATTACATGGGTTACAGTATTTCTTTACAGTAGTCTAACTCAACCATTAGATGGCAGTGTTCATCTACCTCTATTTACAAACGGAACTAAAAGAGGACATACAGTATAATAGCCTTTAACAATTAATGCAAATAAAACATTTATAGATACTACATACCTGTATAGATGCTAAAATTAGAACAAACTTGCATAAATAAACAAAAATTCTCATTAAATCTAAACTAAATTATGTGCGACTGATATTACTAATATTGCACAATTCACCATACATTTCTGATTGCACATAACAGTAGAATTATATCAAATGTATTAACATTGCTTCAAATTTTACATCCCGACTGAAACCCTACCCAGACATTGTGCAGCCTTCCCAAATAGGATGTACATGCATGACATACTATAGTAGACCTGACACCAAAGTAATACAAGCAGGAATCAAAACTGCCTGAATATTCAAAACTCCAAAACAGAGACAGGTGGCTCACAGATCAAATCAATTTGTTGATAGATCAACTGTTGACATGATTGAGATAGATGAAATATATTCATTTGACAAATGTAGCCAACATGTATTCAAGTTGGAGGCTTCAGGAACCTAGTTTCCCCCTCCGTTAAGCCATTATGGCATTGGTCAAACACAGCACTTCTTTAGTACACTGTTAAAGTCCTTCAAACACTTCATATACAGTTTCCCATCTCACAACATTGCCTCATCACGACTGCAAATAACTCCCTCTCCTGGGGCGTATTTAATAAAGGGCAATGTATGTTGATGTAATTCTCTGAACAGTTTGTTACATTTTTATCAGTGCTCTGAGTGTTGTGCTCTCTCTGTGTGGTATTGTCGCTGTCTCAGACTTCTGTTTCTCTCCTATAATGACATCATTTGTAACCTTGGAAACCCATTGAATAAAGGCCAACACAAAAAATGAGGTTATAGCTTTGGAATGCAGGGTGAGCCCCCCCCCCCCTCCTTCCACCAATCCCTTCACCACCACTATGAAAGGCAGAGCAGAACAAGGACATCCTACTCTCACCCTCCCTCTTTTCCTGTGTGATTGACAGCCCAATTATTTTGAGACATTGCGCTCTCCTTAAAAGGGTGTTCTCCTACAAAGGATTGTGTCAATTCAAAGCAGTCCATTTGGTCCAGACCGTAGCTAGCAGCAGTATTTTCTCCACATACAAAACAGCTTCTCTGAGGATTTGAAGTTGATGATAATTTAACACAACCAAGTCTAATCTAGTCCCACTTACCTGTAACATTTAAAATAATTAACAAGTGCACTGTCATAACTATCGCTCAGAATAAGGTTCATACTGTACAGTTAATCAAATTTGTGGTTTGGTTCAAAGCAATACAGAGATCAAATACAAAATATATACACTGCTCAAAAAAATAAAGGGAACACTTAAACAACACAATGTAACTCCAAGTCAATCACACTTCTGTGAAATCAAACTGTCCACTTAGGAAGCAACACTGATTGACAATAAATTTCACATGCTGTTGTGCAAATGGAATAGACAAAAGGTGGAAATTATAGGCAATTAGCAAGACACCCCCAAAAAAGGAGTGATTCTGCAGGTGGTGACCACGGACCACTTCTCAGTTCCTATGCTTCCTGGCTGATGTTTTGGTCACTTTTGAAGTGGCTCAGGTAGTGCAGCTCATCCAGGATGGCACATCAATGCGAGCTGTGGCAAGAAGGTTTGCTGTGTCTGTCAGCGTAGTGTCCAGAGCATGGAGGCGCTACCAGGAGACAGGCCAGTACATCAGGAGACGTGGAGGAGGCTGTAGGAGGGCAACAACCCAGCAGCAGGACCGCTACCTCCGCCTTTGAGCAGGAGGAGCACTGCCAGAGCCCTGCAAAATGACCTCCAGCAGGCCACAAATGTGCATGTGTCTGCTCAAACGGTCAGAAACAGACTCCATGAGGGTGGTATGAGGGCCCGACGTCCACAGGTGGGGGTTGTGCTTACAGCCCAACACCGTGCAGGGCGTTTGGCATTTGCCAGAGAACACCAAGATTGGCAAATTCGCCACTGACGCCCTGTGCTCTTCACAGATGAAAGCAGGTTCACACTGAGCACATGGGCACATGTGACAGACGTGACAGAGTCTGGAGACGCCGTGGAGAACGTTCTGCTGCCTGCAACATCCTCCAGCATGACCGGTTTGGCGGTGGGTCAGTCATGGTGTGGGGTGGCATTTCTTTGTGGGGCCGCACAGCCCTCCATGTGCTCGCCAGAGGTAGCCTGACTGCCATTAGGTACCGAGATGAGATCCTCAGACCCCTTGTGAGACCATATGCTGACACATGCACATCTGTGGCCTGCTGGAGGTCATTTTGCAGGGCTCTGGCAGTGCACCTCCTTGCACAAAGGCGGAGGTAGCGGTCCTGCTGCTGGGTTGTTGCCCTCCTACGGCCTCCTCCACGTCTCCTGATGTACTGGCCTGTCTCCTGGTAGCGCCTCCATGCTCTGGACACTACGCTGACAGACACAGCAAACCTTTTTGCCACAGCTCGCATTGATGTGCCATCCTGGATGAACTGCACTACCTGAGCCACTTGTGTGGGTTGTAGACTCCGTCTCATGCTACCACTAGAGTGAGAGCACCGCCAGCATTCAAAAGTGACCAAAACATCAGCCAGGAAGCATAGGAACTGAGAAGTTGTCTGTGGTCACCACCTGCAGAATCACTCCTTTTTTGGGGGTGTCTTGCTAATTGCCTATAATTTCCACCTTTTGTCTATTCCATTTGCACAACAGCATGTGAAATTTATTGTCAATCAGTGTTGCTTCCTAAGTGGACAGTTTGATTTCACAGAAGTGTGATTGATTTGGAGTTACATTGTGTTGTTTAAGTGTTCCCTTTATTTTTTTGAGCAGTGTATATATATATATATATAGTAATCCTATGTGTATTATTACAGTATATTAGATGCAGTACCAATGGGGGCTGTGCCATTCTTAATTCTCCACTGATGAGTAATAATATATAGCATTCTCTGAAGATTAGTTTTACAATACAGTAAATGTGGATTTCTATGTAGATATGAAGTTAGAATGTATAGCATGCTCTTTTTGTGAGGTCGTGTGGTTTAATCAGTGTACCTCACTGTTATGTTGGTCCATGTCATGAATTTGTAGTGTGGAGATGCAGTGCCAACTTGTGTCGTGTGAATACAGTATGCAGTGCATAGATACGACAGTGATGAGTGGTGTGTCCTCCTCTCCTGGCTTTCAGTGCTGTGTCTCCAGCTCCACCACGGTCCAGTCTCCCTGGGGGGAGCTGCCCTGGCTGTCTGGGGAGTAGCTGCTAACAGAGGTGACAGTGGCAGAGGGGGGACTGAGCGGGGACAGCAGTTTGGGCCACATGCTGCTCTCCAGGGGGCTCAGGGTGCCCCCGCTCCCCACAGGCAGCAGGAGCAGAGGGGGGCAACCCCTGTCCCCGGACAGCAGCAGGGTTTGGTTGATGAGCTGCTGAACAATGTCCACCTTCTTGCTCCAGTCCAGGTCCGTTGGAGGAATGGGACGCGGCCCCTGCTGGCGTGACTCTGGCCAGGTCTGCTTGGATGTCCACTTCTCCTGCGGCATCCTTGTTTCCCTCTCTCTGTTCTGCTTTCTTTCCTGACCCTCGTCCTCCTCCTCGCTGGTTTCCATGGCCTCATAGATGGTGCAGAGCCCAGAGGATGGGGAGAGCATGACTGCAGACAGACTCCTCAACTGCTGCTGCTGTTGTTTCTGTTGCTGTCTGAGCTGTTGTTTGAGCTGTTGCTCCAGCTCTAGCTGCCACTGCAGCACCTGGCGGCGGTGTCTGTGCTCCTGCTGCTGCTGCTGGAGTTGGAGCTGGAGGAGCTCCCGACGCTGCCTTTCCAGCTGCATCTGCTGCTCCTGCCTCAGACACTCCTCCTCTAGCCACTGCCTCTTCTGCCTCTCCTGCTCCTGCCGCTCTCTCAGGTGCTTCTGGTGCTGCTCCAGCCTGTGCAGCTGACCATTGGCTACAGCTGCAGACTGGAGGGACCTGGAGGTGGTGTCAGTGGGTCTCCTGTTGCACTGCTGCTCTGCGATGTAGTGGCCGTTCACTACGAGATGAGGAGGAAGCTGGATGTGGTCCTCCTCCCGTAGGCCCACGGGTGGCTCTCTCTGCTTCTGTTGTGACTGGTGGGACTCTTCGGTCTCCGCTTCATCACTCTTGGGCCCTCCTGCTAGACAGTCAAGATAACTTGGGATGTGCGTTAGAGACGCATGCACCAAAAAGGAGGGGTAGGACAGCATCCAGGGCCAGAGGATTCAAGGAGAAGAATCAAAAGGAGTGGAGGGAAGACGTAAAGCAAAATGAGGGAAGTGCTGAGGGATTGACGTCTTTACACAAAGGAATAAAGCAAACGCAAACAGAAACCTATCTCGATCAGTTGAAAAAGGACAAATAAATTAAGTGTTTGACCAGTTTACTATTCTGTTATATATTGGCTCATCTAAGTATTATAACAAACCTAACAGTCGTTGTATTCTGTTATTTTTGGGTATACATTTGTGGTGTGGAAGGACATATTAAATTCTTACTGATCAGACCGTCACATCGAATCTTTGTGGTCTGGCTTCAAATGTCCCCGAGGGTAATAGCGACTGAGTAGTGGAAAACGAGTACAGAGGATGGCATGCATCCTGGACTCATCCTAAATCATCCCTTAACTTATTGGAACATACAATGACTCATTATTAACATGATATCTGTCTGATTGGAGTACTTGCCAACATCTAGGACCTAATCTAATACATATTACATAATCCATCTACTATATAGACTATCAGTATTAGAGTCAAATGAGGTCTAGAGTTTGCTCTCAAATCATTTTGAAAAAAGGTTATGAAGACGACATTGAGTTGAGGTTGAACTACAATTGTTAAATTGTGGAGACACTTCATGGATTCATCAACAGCTACTACAGTACATGTCTATACATTTAATATGATACGACATTTCAGACAGTTCCTGACATGGAACATTATCTAAACAGATGTAACAGCAGTGGCCAATCACATCTTAAAATGTAATCGCTTTCCCATATTTGTCTGGTAATTGTAACCTCGGAAACGCAGAACTAAAATCTCACGTAATTGCGTCAGAGTTGAGGTAATTTAGATCAATTTGCAACCCATTCATACAATGTAATAAAGTGGTGCGCAAATCATTTTGTCTTAAGTTTGTCTTTGCCCTCAAGATGCTGGCCTGAAACTCAGAACTAGATGTAGCCATAATAAGGGATAAAGATCACATGACTAGGAGAAATTAATCTCCCCTGCCTCTATGATCTGGCATTTAACCACCATTAATCCAGATGTGAATTGACACATCTAAAAATGTCCCAGGGAAATATCCCCACATAAAGGCTAGATTTTGATAACATGAGAATTAACATGCAAGACCTGACAAGCCAGGGACTAGACAAAGAAAATGGGGAACAAGGGATTAACCATTTTACTTAAGAACTAAATCATAAACTACTCTGATGAAAAAGTTTTTGACCAACCATATAGCTTCTTCATATGTACACCTGACTGCTTTGAAAAGCATTCTATCCCACATCAAAAATCAACTCAGCCAATACAAGGATGCCCCGGGGACCTGCTCAGCTAATTACAAAAACGTGTACCTCAACACTGACCATGCCTTAATCAAGGGCAGCCATGGTGTCCCAACAGACACGTACAGTACTATACATGGAACAGAGCGTTCCCAAAGCAACATCATGAGAGACGCCTGTATGTTCATGATAGGCCTACTGTGCAAAAAGCCAAATCTGGCTTTTTATTTTATTTTAGGAAGCCCATAACGGTGCAGAAGGTAGGAGAGGAGGAACAAGGGATGCTCTGATTTCAGGACAGACAAACACAGGGATCCAAGGGTTTTCCCTGTCTGGGTTGAGCAGGAGCAGGCAGGATGGAGTCAGATCTCTCCTCCGCTTCAGCTTCTTCTTAAGACACATTCAGGTGGGTGTGGGGTAATGCCAGTATGTTTGTGTGTGTGTGTGTGTGTGTGTTGGGTGGAGCATTCGGGAGGATACAGGCAGGTTTGAGCAGGCTTCACATCGCAGAGGATGTAAAACCTTCAGGGCATACAGTAAAGGGACCCAGGAGCAGGAGTCTTCCCTGGTGTCTGTTTGGGGAGTACCACCTACCAAGGACGTTTACAAAATGTGGTGTTGGTCTGTGTTGAATCCACAGGGGTTAGAGAGAAACATATACATGCTGGAAGACAGGGTATGGGACACCAGGTGGATTGCCTCCTAACCAAAATTCCATTGCGCATCAACACCATTCCACAGATAAAACTTCACTTCCTGATGGGAAGTGATTCCCATGGTGAGGACAGTGATGTCATTTAAATACATAAAACTGACCTAGACAACAATTGATGCTAATGGGAAATAACAAGAAACAGGAACAACGTGCCTTGCAATGATGTTTAATGGAATTTTGAAAAACCTACTTAGCATGAACCATTCATTTATGAACATCCCTAGTGTATAATGGTTTAAACAGATACAATTTCAATGTTAGTACATGCAAGTTGAACTATCCAATATCACTAAAAGCGTTTCAGTGAGAAAAGCGTTTTCAGTGAGCGTCATTCTAAATGCAGAGGAATGAAGGTTTTTTTCCCACAAATAGTTGTTAGTTGGTTCTGAAGCACAAATGATCAACTAAGAGGCATGAAGCATGACCACTTAAAACAGATGCCTCAAAACACACTGTACATGACAACGTTACTTGCCATGATAATCTATGCAGGGAGAGGCAAACTTCCTGTAGCGCAAATTAAAACTAGACAAACTTCAAATCGAACACTCTGTAAGGGAGGAAAGCCATGTTAAATATCTAGCCTTCATTCGATACTAAAATGTTGTTGAAAACAAGAAGACAAACTTGTAAAAAGAGAGAGTAGGACTATCTCTATGGTGCAGGATAAAATGGAGCGTGTAACATAGGGGAGGCAGGACCGGGTTCCAACAAAACAAGTACAAAAAAAAGAATTGACATTTGTTTGGTAAAAACAGTAGGATAAATACACATGTAGGTAGAGTCCATTCTCGTTTTACTCCTCCTTTTCTTTTAAGAGCTTTGTCCCAACGGACCAGTCAGTCAATACCCCCTCAGGGGTTATGGAGTACGCAGCATTACTTAAAAAGAACATTCTAATAGAAAATGGTAGCTAGTAGCTATTGTACATAAAGTAGTGCCATACATTCATAACCATAATAGTAGTATGAAAGAGGGAGGCTTCACTGATCTACAGTCTTTCGTTCCCCTTGCCTTTTTTTGTTTCCTACCATCATTTGCTTGTTTTTCTAAACCATCTAACCCACCCCGAGAGAAAAACTAAGAACAACAAGGGGGGAGGGGTGCGAGGGAGAAGGTGCATTCCAGGGGTAGGGACTTATACGTTACCTGCCAGAAAGCTATCAGTCTTATCGCATATAGCAGAGTAGTAGGGTGGCTGGCCCTCGCTGGCCTGCCCGGCATGCTGGGGCCCCAGGCGGAGGGAGTCCTCCAGGGTGTTGGCCTCCTCCAGGTCGTCAGCATCCATCTTCCCCCCCAGCATGTAGTGGTGCTGGTCCCCAGGCTGGCCCAGGGGCAGCAGGTCTACAGGGCCTCCCAGCAGCTCCTCTGACTGGGCGGCTGCTGCAGGCAGGGTCAGCTCCTTGATGAGGGAGGGGTCCTTGGCCTCCTCGGGCAACTGGTCCTCGTTCTCCAGGGAGAAGATGCCGGGGCTCTTACCGCAGCTCTCGGCAGTGGAGTGGGCGTTGGAGTTGGACATGGTGCAGTCAAAGCCGTAAGACGCCACCGAGTTGGCAGACTGGGGCGTGCCGCCACCCCCGTCCTCCTCTCCTTCTCCGGCCGGCGCCTCCACCACCTCCTCTTCCAGGGCAGGCAGGATACAGGCGGGCGGTGGGCTGTCGAACTCAGCACTGTCATCCATGGTGACATCTGGGTTGTTGATCTGCATCTCACCCTCCGTGTCGCTGGCCTCGTCTCCCGAGGTGGAGGGGGAGGAGGGGGCAGAGGCGGGGGCAGTAGGAGGGCCTGCTCCCAGGACCTCGTCAGCAGGGAGCGTCTCAGCCTCCTCCTCCTCGTCACCTCGCTCCAGATGGATGCCCAAGTCCTGCTCCAGGTCAGGCTGCACATTGGATGGCACGGGGGTCTGCTGCTTGTCAGAGCGTGACTCCACCCCGGAGCTGCTGTCATAGTCACGGAGCTCCTCGGGAGTGCTGGTTTCACTGCTGCTGTGGACGGCCAGGGCCGTGCCACTCAGGGTGCTGGACTGAGACATGCCCACAGCAGGGGGCCCTGGGGGGGCTGGGGAGGAGTTCTCCATCTCCTCAGGGGCAGACTGGGGCTCTGAGGGCTGCTCTGACTGGAGCATCAGAGAGGGGGCACTGAGATCCAACCAGGCCTGTGCAGAGGACTGGGTGGGCGTCTCAGGGCCGTCAGCCCCGTGGTCAGACAGGGGGCTGGAAGCGGTGTGGGGGGAGGAGAGGTGGGGCTGGGCCCAGGGGTCAGTGAAGGGGTTTGTCTGACCCCAGGCTGAGGAAGGTGGGATGGGCGAACGGTTGAGGTTATCCAAGCGGTCCTCCTCTGTGTAGTCGTCCTCGTCTGCGTTCCCACAGCTCTCCAGTCCACTCTCCGTCACCCCTTCGCTGGGCATCTCCACATCTTCATCATCCTCCTCCTCATCCTCCTGCTGACACACCTTCCGGTGGTCCACTGCCCGCTCTGAGCTCAAGTCCATATCATCAACATCAACTCGCTCCTCCTCGTTGGCCAGGGTCTCCACATCGGGGGAGCACACGAAGGCCCCTTCTCCCTCGGAGCCCTTGAGGCTGGAGTCTACTAGAGCATAGGAGCTCTGGGCACCCTGCAGCAGGCCCGTATGCTGGATGCTGCTAATCTCTGACGACCCCTGCAGGCGGCTGCTCACATCCTCAGAGTCCATCCCTGACAAGAGGTCATCCCCATGCCAACTGGTGGCACCACCGAAGCCTGCAGGCTTGGCCTCCTCAGAGGGCTGAGAGCTACTCATGTCAAACAGTGATGTCGGCTTGCACACTTTCCTATCCTCTTCCTCATCCTCATCTTCCTCCTCCTCGTTGGCCAGAGTCTCCACATCGGGGGAGCACATGAAGGCCCCTTCTCCCTCGGAGCCCTTGAGGCTGGAGTCTACCAGATCATAGGAGCTCTGGGTACCCTGCAGCAGGCCCGAATGCTGGATGCTGCTAATCTCTGACGACCCCTGCAGGCGGCTGCTCACATCCTCAGAGTCCATCCCTGACAAGAGGTCATCCCCATGCCAACTGGTGGCACCACCGAAGCCTGCAGGCTTGGCCTCCTCAGAGGGCTGAGAGCTACTCATGTCAAACAGTGATGTCGGCTTGCACACTTTCCTATCCTCTTCCTCATCCTCATCTTCCTCCTCCTGCTCCTCGTTGGCCAGGGTCTCCACATCGGGGGAGCACATGAAGGCCCCTTCTCCCTCGGAGCCCTTGAGGCTGGAGTCTACCAGATCATAGGAGCTCTGGGTACCCTGCAGCAGGCCCGTATGCTGGATGCTGATAATCTCTGACGACCCCTGCAGGCGGCTGCTCACATCCTCAGAGTCCATCCCTGACAAGAGGTCATCCCCATGCCAACTGGTGGCACCACCGAAGCCTGCAGGCTTTGCCTCCTCAGAGGGCTGAGAGCTACTCATGTCAAACAGTGATGTCGGCTTGCCCACCGTCCTCTCCTCTTCCTCCTCCTCATTGTCATCATCTTCGTTGATCTCCTCATCTGCCTTCTCCACTGCCTCCTCCTGGTCCTGAGAGGGAGAGACCAGGACCCCTGAGGTGAACTCATCCATGGGCTGAGACATCATGCTGAACGCAGGAGGGGCTGAAGAGGAGGGTATGAGGAGGTCCTCCTGCTGCTCATCTGGCTGGACCTTCCCCTCCTCCTGGATCGGGCTCTGTGGAGACATGGCAGACTGGTTCTGGGCCCAGGAGTCTGGCTGGAATATCACCTCCTCCTGGACCGGGCTCTGTGGAGCCATGGCAGACTGGTTCTGGGCCCAGGAGTCTGGCTGGAATATCACCTCCTCCTGGACCGGGCTCTGTGGAGCCATGGCAGACTGGTTCTGGGCCCAGGAGTCTGGCTGGAATATCACCTCCTCCTGGACCGGGCTCTGTGGAGCCGTGGCAGACTGGTTCTGGCCACAGGGGTCTGGCTGGAATATCACCTCCTCCTGGACCGGGCTCTGTGGAGCCGTGGCAGACTGGTTCTGGGCCCAGGAGTCTGGCTGGAATACCACCTCCTCCTGGACCGGGCTTTGTGGAGCCGTGGCAGACTGGTTCTGGCCACAGGGGTCTGGCTGGAATATCACCTCCTCCTGGACTGGGCTCTGTGGAGCCATGGCAGACTGTCTCTGGGACCTGGGTTCTGGCTGGACGTGCATGTCCAGCAGAGCAAAGGCATTCTGGGGCTCCCTGACCGGGGACATGTGCCCAGTGGGGGAGCATGGAGGGGACATGACCGTGGTGCCCAGGGGAGACACTATGTCTGCTGGCTCGTCCAGGTGGACCAGGTCCAGCTGACCTGACAGCTGAGAGATAAAGGCCTCTGGGGCCTCCTCTGGCTGGCTGGCCGGAGGGGGCACAGTCTCCTTCTCCTCTGGGACTGCAGCCACCACTGCTTCTTCCGAAGTTGCTATGGAGACTACAGCAGCCGAGGAAGCTGCAGCTATGGCGGCAGCAACAGCGGCGTCCTGTGTCTCACCAGCTTCAGTCGCGGGCTCTGCCGCCGTTGTGGGTTTGGGGCCACGCTTTACTGCCATGGGGGTGTTGCTGCCCACAGTCTTCTTAGGGGTGGAAGCCTTCCCTGCTGGCTTGGTACTAGGGGTCTTGGGGCCAGCACTGACATCCTTTGAAGGCGTGGGCTTGCTTGGCGTCTTCTTGGTGTCTGCGGCCTTGCTGCTGGCAGCCGGCTTCTTAGGGGTGGAGTCTGGCTTGGACGCGGAGGCTGATTTGGGAGTCTCAGGTTTGGTGGACTTGGCTGGTGAGGTGCGAGTGAGAGGAGCCGCTGCAGGCTTCTTGGTGGCTGATTTGGTAACATCTAGAGGAAAAGTATAACACAAGCAGACGTTTGTGAAGAGGAAAAGGACAAGGGTTGGAAACTTAATTATGACGAACAAATGATCTAATATTTAATAGATATATTTTGAAAAATGTAACATGTAATGCTAGTAATAAAAAGCTAAAACCTTTGTAAAATTTTATTTTAATTTAATTTAACCAAAACTGATGTCCCCTCTTACCTTTCTTGATGGGAGTTGCAGTTTTTGAGGGCTGTGATGTCGGGGTCCGTCCAGCAGAGGGTGTTGTAGAGCCGGCTTTGGCAGAGGCTGGTCTGGGGGTGGTGGAGGTGGTTTTAGCCGTGGGGGTGCCAGGCTTGGCTGTGGATGTGGAGCTCTTGGCTGTGCTGGCTGTGGCTGGCCTGGCTGCAGCAGAGGCAGGGCGAGATCCTGGAGCACCAGTGGCAGGCCTGAGTGAGAACAGCAGAGCGGTGGGGGTCAGAATCACTTAGCACGGCTTTCAAACCAGGGGGGGACATCAGTTTTGTGGTCATCTACCAGACACCATGAATCAGTATTTCTGTAGAGGTGATAAAATATTGAAATGGAGACGTGACTGCTAGTGCTATTTATATAAATAAAGTGACACCAAATTAACACCAATGTTTAAACAGACTCATTTGCATCGTCAAGCGAACGTTAGGTCCCTTGAGTTCCACATGCTGGTAACCCCTGGGCCTCTCGCAGAGCAAGAGGCCCTGTCGACTGGATTCACAAGTCATTCTGTTAGTCACTTCTACAGCCCTGCCAGACACTAGACTTCCTCAGGAACACAGCACAGAGAGGTCATTAACCAAGTGATGACGGAGAAAACACAACAAGAACATGAGAGGACGAAGGAGTCAACTTCCATTCACTCCTCGTCTCTTCAATGCCTGGAGTGGCTGGCCCCGACAGGGCACTAATACAGTAACTCACCCAGTCAACCCAGTCATCACAACACCCCGAGGCATCTGAAGCAGTGCAGTCTGGGAGATGAGTCACACCACGCATACAGAGTGGAGCCCCCCACTGCCAAGCCCACCCCCATCTCCATCCTCCTCCCTGCTACATCCAGCCCACCTCTCCTGACATGAGGGTAATGTGCACTTTGGTCAAGTAGCTTCCACATCAGGCCAGTGCAAAGTAACCGACATGCAGTGACACAGTCGTGAGATCTGGTTAGCCTACGCTGCACTGCACCACCGCCTCTAAATAAAGAACAGAGTTAGCATCGGCGGCGGGGAGAGGGAAGATCGCTGGGGTCACGTTCATCTTTAATTCAGACGGAGCACAGAAATAACTTGTTCAAATCCCTGTTGGAACTATAGATGGAGTTAAAAGCATATTTTATTGTACAAGATCAAACGCTGCCAGTTTTTACATGGCAAGGAAACCCGGAGAGCCACGCACAGCCTGTCAAGTGTAGGCCTGATGGAACACACTGCCTGTCTGGTAACATCTAGCCTCGACATGATGTCCACTGGACACTCGCAATGGATTACAACCATGCACAGCTTCCTTCCCTGTACAGTAGGAGTTGTCATAGGTAGAGAATGAAGAGGTGAAGAGGGAGGGAACCAGCTGATGATCCTGTTGTACCAAAACAAGAGACCGCCTGTTATTACTCTAACGATGAGAGGGATTACAAGCTCATGTTAATGATATTGTTTGGTGTGGTGATGTCTAGACTAAGGCTTCTTATGAAGCATTAACAGCCTAGGTCATGGTACAAAAAGGCCATTGTTTCTATCCAGAGTTGTATCACAAAAACTGGCCCTTTTCTCTATTAGTATGCGTGATATAACCTAGTCCAGGAGAAGAGCTTTTTAATTGGCTGTTGGCTGACCCTTCAACTGATTAACTACAAGCGAGCAGAACGTGACATTCAGTATCAATCTGACAGGTATCAATCTGACAGGTATCAATCTGACAGGTCTAGACGTAAATGAGGACACACTAAAAAGAAAAGTAACGTGGTAAAATTCTAAGTTTAGGAGATTTGTAAAAGTGTGTGCTGACAGAAAAAATGGAATTAAAGATTAGAAAATAATTACAGGACGAAGTGAAGAGAAGGTAGAGAGAATGCAGGAGAGATTATGACAGAGTATTTATCTGAATCTGTGTGACGAAAGGAATATGGCTCATCCAAAATGACAAGATGACTTCGTTTAGCTAGGGAAGCAAGGCAGATTAGCGGGCCATCGTCAAAGGCAGTAGGAGAGAGGGAGCGAGAGAAAGTGCTCATCCGATTACACGTCATTAACCTTCTATCATTGTCGCTTCTCAAATAGGTCCGGTCACTGTTGTAGGAGCCAGTGCGGCCGTTATAGAATAACGGGGCATGGTCGAACAATAATAGAAAGACAGGCAGGATGTGTTACAAAATAATTACATGCTTCTCGGCAGTTAGGCACAATGAAAAGGCTCCACTGAGGCATTACAGTGCAATGATGCTTGAATTGTTAAGCTTTTTTTATTTTTATTCTCTAATTAAGATCACTGTCACCCAAATGACTGAGGCAGTGTTGACCATGTTAGACTCGTGAGTCTAATGGCTTGCAGTTGCACACAATGAAGGAAAATTGCTGTGCATTGTTTCTCAAACTTGCCGAAGGCCTTGCCATTGGGAACATCATCACACATTGGGGTTAAAGAAAATGTAGAGAAAAAGCCGAGAAATTCACTGAAGCTTAAAAAATGAGCGCAGAGACAATTAAAGTAGCCTGAGGTTTTTAAAATATAACATTTTAGTTTCATTACGCATTCTGGAACGATGTGGAACTTTGCGGTGATTAACATAAAAATCAGGTTGCCCGTGTGCCTTCGCGTGGCAAATCAAAGTGGGGCTACGATTAAGTCAACGAGATGCATAAGCAAGGCTAGTGCCTCCCCTGCAGCAGAGCTAACAGCAAAGAGCCAGCTACCATGGGGACGGACCTCCTCCCAGGGAGACAGCTGGCATATTAGAGATGATGCCATTTTAATTCAGCAGAAAGGCTGGGAGGGACACTTTACCCTGGTTAAAAGGAGGAGATTCTACCTCCAGGACATCCACACAAGGCTTCAGATATATGGGAACACCACAGGAATCTCACTCTAACCCAGGAACAAAAGGTATCAGTCCTTCGCTTGCAATTTCCCAGAGAAATTCACCAGGTAGTTAGTTGCCTTGGAGCTAGAGAGATCCTTATACTGCCGCATCAGCACGAAAGAGGGGCTTTGAGCGAAAGGATAAGAAATTACACAGGGTGCCGCCTTACCCTGATAAACCAGCTATAGCTGGCTTTTTGGTTGGTTCTGCTTGAGGAAAATAAGGTTTAAAAATAAATTAGATATCAAAAAGGACAGTCAACCTACTGAAGATGGAGCTGAGGTGTCGAGTAAAAGTAAAATGGTTTCCATCTCCTAGCAGTAGAGGGACAAAGAGGAAACCAGTGAGAGAACAAAGAGCAGGTAGAGCCTGGTGGGTGGGTGACGATGCAGATCCCTGTATGACAGAACAGGGCTGTATGAGTGTGGTGAAGCAGAGGCCTATAGAACCACTGCCTTCCCAGAGAGCACTCTGCAACATCCATCACGTCTGCCACACTTCCAGAGCATGAGCTCACACCCCCGTTGCCACCAGATCCTTTAAGTGATTAGGTCTGCTGCTGCACCTCCCATAAAACCATGGCAATGGGAGACTGTGTCACAGACTGGTCTGTCTGTCACACCCACAGCCCAGCAGGAGAGGAGATTTACAGCCTGCTCAACTGGCCTGCTTCATATTGTACACGACTGGCACAGCTATATTACACTGTACACGACTGGCACAGCTATATTACACTGTACACGACTGGCACAGCTATATTACACTGTACACGACTGGCACAGCTATATTACACTGTACACGACTGGCACAGCTATATTACACTGTACACGACTGGCACAGCTATATTACACTGTACACGACTGGCACAGCTATATTACACTGTACACGACTGGCACAGCTATATTACACTGTACACGACTGGCACAGCTATATTACACTGTACACGACTGGCACAGCTATATTACACTGTACACGACTGGCACAGCTATATTACACTGTACACGACTGGCAGCCTACTGCTCTATTACTGTTCAGTACAGCAGGACAAGGGAGAGAGAACCACCACCACCTCTTCTCCTAGCCTTTCATGGCTTCCTCCAAATTCACAGACCACCACCGACGCCCCTTACTCAATATAGGCCCAACAATGCACTGTTCATTTTATTTCACCTTTATTTAAACAGGAAGGCCAGTTGAGAACAAGGTCTCAAGCCATGACGTGCAACATGTTCAGCTACACACTACACTCCTCCCCCATCCCCACAGTCACACTGGTTAAACACCATTAAATAACATTGTATTTGTCAGTGTACAGCAGGTATAAAAGGTGCAGTGAAATGCTTATGTGCTAGCTTCCTCAACAACGCAGTACATTAATCAATACCAGAGTCAAGTCAAAAACAACAGCAGAAGTAATAAATAATACCAGAAAACAATGAAAACAACAACAAAACAAAAAGACTTGTTGGCTAGGCGCTAGCAACAGGGCAACGATCGTTGGCGCTATTTTGTTATTCGACTACATGCACACATACAACGTGCTGATTAACATATACAGCCTCCCAGAAATACAGGCCTGCACAGCATATACACAACACCAGCATACGCATGCAAGCAAACCCACACCCAATGAGCAATGACGGGCGCTGCATGATGTCATCTCAACTATGACTCAAAAACACACATACCTTCCCCCACACCACCCACTGTGTCCAACACTACATAATGACTTTTCAGCATACACTAAATCAGACCCAGAGGTTTCCTGTCACAAGCTGTAGAGCTAACTTTATACAGACAATCAGTATCAAACAGCAGACATGCACACAGAGAGTACAAACACAGCCCTACAACAGTGTTGGCTTGAGCAAATGTGTGCACACCTCATCACACAGGCAAATTGGTACTGTAAAAACAATAGCACACACACACACCGCGGCCAAACAGTGTTCACACCTCTACTACACCCACCAACCAGGATGTAGTGACAGGTATTAAGTGCTACTGTAAAAGGAGAGGTGGAAAACTGAGAAATCGTGTGCTGCTGCAGACTAGTCATTTCACACACATTTTCAGCTGCCGCCGACAAAGTCTGAGGTTGAACTTCAGAATCAATCTGAGATGTGTCACCAGCAGACTGGATCTAGTGTTGAGGGGTCACAGCAGTGAGACTAAAACAGAACAGAAAGCGTAACAGTTTCAGGACAAACAGAACACAGACCGGACTTGCTAAATGTCAACGGAACCAAAACAAAACAGCCATGATGCGTAGGGCTGGTACAACTATTGTATAATTGTGTAACCGACAATTATGAGCAATATCCAGGAACAAAATAATCATCATAATCATCTTAATACCGTCATTTTAGGTGAAGGGGGATTGAACTTCATATTCCAAGTATACAGGGAGTGTACAAAACATCAGGAACACCTTCCTTTTGCCCTCAGAACAGCCTCAATTCGTCAAGCATGGACTAGAAAGTGTCGAAAGCTTTCCACAGGGATGCTGGCCTATGTTAACACCAATGCTTCCCACAGTCTTGCCCATTCACCCTCTGAATGGAACACACACGCAATCCATGGCTCAATCATATCAAGGCTTAAGAATCCATCTTTAACCTGTAACCACCATCTTTAACCTTTAACCTACACAGATTGAAAGGGAGGAGACAGGTGACCTCAATAAGGGATCATAGCTTTTACCTGGACAGTGTCATGGAACGGTGTTCCTAATGTGTTGTACCCCATAGTTGACCCCATAGTTGACCCCATAGTTGACCCCATAGTTGACCCCATAGTTGACCCCATAGTTGACCCCATAGCAGTTTGTTATTTTTACATGAATTGGGTCAAGTTGGTAGCTTAATCATTTTACGAGCAAAACTGCATGGTTGGGAGAGAAGTTCCAAGCGGTCAAAACCAGAGTCCTATATTTATAACGGACACCATGTTAATGCCTTTGAGCATTTCATTTATCCATTCATGATGAGAATTTGGAATCTTGTACATAGCATTGTTTAAAATTCAGATGGGGAGCTATTACGGCTGCCATGGAACACAGGGTTAGGTAAATGCATCATAATATGCATAAACTTCCATGTCCAAACTTTTAAAATATATGGCTCTGTTAAAAACCATTTGTTTGTGAGACGGGAGTGTCACCAAAGCTGTGTCGTATTCATTAAGTATCTCGTAGGACATTTTCAAAAATGCAAAACATTTGTTCTATAAAAATCACAATTAAGACAACCATGGCCATTTGCATGACATTTAGCCTACTGGTTATTCTATAATTGTCACAGCCATAATGATGTGATTCAGTCAAATTAGATTTAGGCCATTTGTAGCTGTAGGATTGTAAAAAATATATATATTTGCTTTCCAATCTTTTCTGTCTGATAAGAAAGAAAATCTCCTGAGAGTGAACGTGAATAAATTGGGGGACAAAATGAGTATTGTGTGTGAGAGAGTCAGTGGTCTCCGTGAGCAGGGAGACAGGCGGTGGCTGATATGAGTGGATACGTTCTGGCATACGCTCATCTGATACAGACATGCATTAAAAAGAGGGAGCAGGAAGGGAAAAGGGATACATCTAATTACAGCAGAGATTTATGACCCTGTCACAGTCTATTACCCCCCCAATGCAGGCTGGCTGGGTACACAACACTCACTGCATCCATCAGCCTCCACGCTATCTCCCTCAGCCGTATGTTGCACAACGCAAAATGAACTGTTTTGTTCCGTAATGCATGGATTAAAGTTCTCGCTTACCTCATAGTTTAACTTCACCAGAGATTGTTGCACTCGCAAAAAAATGCTAAATCGCTATCTGTTGACTAGTATGTACTCGCTAGATCCTGTTAGATTGTTGGAGGGGAGCTATGAAAAGTAAGGAACTATGTATGTAAGAGACCACAGTTCCCTTGGTACACAAACAACACAGAAGGGGAAAGGGGGTTGGGCGGGGGGAGTGAGGGCCTATTCAAAGAACAGCCAAACACCTTAGGACATCCCTGATCATCCTCCCCGCTTCACAGACAACAGGCTTGTTGAGCCACCTCGCAGGAGCCCATGACTCTCTGGAGTTGCTCCCTGAGGTTACGCTCGTCTCTGCTGGAACGCCACACAGCGTGACTCAGGTACTGTCTGGGCCTAATCTGACCTGATTCTACTCACTGCCAAACAGAGGTCCAAAACAGCCTCATCTGTCTCCTGGAGTTGGTTATTATTTATTCTGAGGGGTGCAGACTAATCTCTGGATGCGATTTGCAAACCCAAAACAGCGCTGCGACACCTGGCTCAGTGACTGCTGGCCTACTTCTGAGGACTTCTTAAAGCCCCTCTCTGTGTAGGGACATTGTGCCCGTTTCTCCAGTTTTTAACCAGTCCCTTTCAGCCGGCAACATTCCCAAATGAAGCAACTGGCTTCTCAGTCGCAACTGGAGCGTTACGCTGAATTTATTAAAACAATTCATTACTGCTGTTGTAGTTGCACATGTATTGGGGCGGCAAGTAGTCTAGGTTGCAAGATCGAATCCCTGAGCTGACAAGGTAAAAATCTGTCGTTCTGCCCCTGAACAAGGCAGAACCTGTTGAGGATAGAGGGCGCTATTTTCACTTTGGGGAAAAATCGTGCCCAATTTAAACGGCCTCGTACTCTATTCTTGCTCGTACAATATGCATATTATTATTACTATTGGATAGAAAACACTCTCAAGTTTCTAAAACCGTTTGAATTATATTTGTGAGTAAACAGAACTCATTTTGCAGCAAACTTCCTGTCAGAAAGTGAAAAATCTGAATTCGAGGCTCTGTTCCAGGGCCTGCCTATAAATGTGCTTGATATGTATTAGTATACATGCACATCATACGCCTTCCACTAGATGTCAATAGGCTGTGAGAGGTGAAATGGGGTTTCTAGGTATTTCTATGGTCAAAAGATAGAGCTTGGAATGACATGACCCCAGAATTCCTTTGTTCAGGAAGCGCATAAAGGTCACCAGTATTGGCTTCTGAAAAGCAATCGTTATAGACGTCTTATATCTCCGGCTTTGATTTTATTTGATAAATGTGAAAATATCATCGTAAAGTATGTTTTTTCAATATGGTTTTATTAGATTATTGACATTTTTTCGGGAGTTTAGGCGTGTTGCGTTCTTTGCGTTTGGTGACGAAGGAGAGCTTAGCGCCACTTGGCTAGTTTTGCTTGCTCATTCGAGAGGGAAAAATGCCATTCTAAAACCAAACAACGATTGTTCTGGACAGAGGACCCCTTGTACAACATTCTGATGGAAGATCATCAAAAGTAGGACCCATTTATGATGTTATTTCATATATCTGTCGAACATGTTTACTTTTAGTTTGCGCCCAGATTTTGGGCGCTCTCTCGCAATAACGTAAGCTGCATGTCGTAATGAAGTTATTTTTAAAATTCTAACACGTCGATTGCATTAAGACCTAGTGTATCTATCATTTCCTATACAACATGTCTTTTTTAGTAAAGTTTATGAATCGTTATTTGGTCAGAATAGGTGAGTGTCAGAAAAATATCCGGCCATTCTGGGAAAAAGATGCTAAGTTTTCAGAATGTATAACCACGGATATCAGCTCTAAATATGCACATTTTCGAACAAACCATATATATATATTGTGTAATATGATGTTATAGGACTGTCATCTGATGAATTTTGAGAAGGTTAGTGAAAAAATTAATATATTTTGCTGGTTTATTCGCTATCGCTAACGTGCCTTGAATGAATGAATGCGGTTGTGTGGTAGGCTATTGTAGTAAGCTAATATAATGCTATATTGTGTTTCCGCTGTAAAACACTTAAAAAATCTGAAATATTGGCTGGATTCACAAGATGTTTGTCTTTCATTTGCTATACACCATGCATTTTTCAGAAATGTTTTATGATGAGTATTTAGGTATTTCACATTGGTCTCTATAATTACTCTGGCTGCTTCGGTGCTATTTCTGATGGTAGCTGCAATGTAAAACTGATTTATACCTCAAATATGCACATTTTTCGAACAAAACATAGATTTATTGTGTAACATGTTATAAGACTGTCATCTGATGAAGTTGTTTCTTGGTTAGTTTGGTTGGTTCTTGGTTAGTTTGGTTGGTTTTGTGCATGCTACCTGTGCTGTGAAAAATGTCTGTGCTTTTTTGTATTTGGTGGTGAGCTAACATAAATATACGTGGTATTTTCGCTGTAAAACATTTTAAAAAATCGGACATGTTGACTGGATTCATAAGATGTTTATCTTCCATTTGCTGTATTGGACTTGTTAATGTGTGAAAGTTAAATATTTCTCAAAAATATTTTTTGAATTTCGCGCTCTGCCTTTTCAGTGGAATGTGGGAGGAGTTCCGCCTGCGGAACCCCGGGGCTAGACAGGTTAACCCACTGTTCCTAGGCCGTCATTGAAAATTTGAGAATTTGTTCTTAACTGACTTGCCTAGTTAAACAAAGGTAGAATACAAATAAAACAGTGAATTGAAGTCGGCATCAAACAAAAGGCTGCCCAGCTAGGTACAGACAGACAATCAGCTTTTGCCTGAAGTGAGGACCAATTACATACAACTGCCTACTATGTTATCTACACACTCACAGTCTCTCCCCAGGGGAGGGGCTACGAGCTCTACACCAATGGTTGGCCTACCTGGTTGTCTTGGAAACAGGAGGCCTATCAGGCTTGGGAGCAGCGGCAGTGCTGGGCTTGGTGGTAGCTGCAGAGACAGGCCGGGGAGCTGGGGAGATGAGATATGGGAAGGTGAGGAAAGAGGGAAGAGGGAAGGACAAAGAGATAGATATACAACATGAGTAAGATTTTTTTCATTTGTAAGACGCAGCCAATGATATATGTCATAACATTTCCTGAGGAACCAGGCCAATGTATTTCTATATTTGTTGCAGTCATTCCAGCGTGTCATACATCTTCAACTGAATCCATCTGGATGTGCTGTATGCCAACCTTCACAATACAAAACAGTACAATGTCATACTTTGCCTCAGGGAAAATGTACATTTGCTGTGTACAGAAGACAATTGGCAATTGATGACAAATGCAAGGCTTCACGTAGCATTCAGTGACTGAAAATGACTGGTCCTAAATGTTAGCCTACCTGTGGGCTTCTTAGCAGCGGTGGTGGTGGCTTTGACACCATTAGTTGGCGCCGCAGGTGTCTTCTTTGCTGCTGTTCCTGTGGTGGCCTTCACCCCGTTGGTGGCAGCAGGAGCCGACGTAGGGCGGGTGGTGCCCGCTGGCTTCTTCTCACCAACCTTGGCGGTGATCTTAGTGGTAGGGACAACGGCTGTGCCTACGGGCCTCTTGGGCGTGGTCTTCTCTGGGGCTCCAGTGGTGGTCTTCTTGGCCACTCCGTTGGCATGTGGCTTGGAAACCCCATTGGTCAGTCGGCTCTGGGCGGTGTTGGGTCGAGACCCTGGTCCGGTCGTGGTCTTAATTGTGGTGGTGGTCCCAGGCTTTGTCTTAGCAGCGGGGGCCTTGGTCTTGGCTTTCGGGTCTGCTGCAGCCTTGCTGTTCCCCGTCTTGGTGGGGGCCACCTGGGCTGGCTCTGGTTGAGGCTCTCCCTGCCCCATCTCTCCCTGCTGGCCAACTCCCTCCGTCTGAGGTGCCGGCACAGCCTGGTTAGGCTCCTCTCCCATCGCAACTGGCTCGTTTACCGGATCGGCGTCCAGTGCTTCCATTGGCTCCATCGCTGCCGTGGCAACCCCATCCGGTTTCATCTCCCCTCAGTCCTGGCTGTCCGTCTCTGCAGAGGAGGGCTGGAGAGCTTGAGACTGAAGATGGTGACTGCACTCAGGCGATGGTGGAGTCTGATCTGGCAAAGAGAAGAGAATAGTATCGTCAGGCTGTGACAAGACATGCATGACACTGAGCCTTCAGATCAGCAGGCGGGCAACAGAGGGATCAGATAAAGGCTTTCCTACAGACAGATATACAGACAAACACTACATACGGCGTATGCAGAAATATTGTTTTGAAAGTAGAGCAAATGTCTTTAAGGTCAATGATCCTAACAGATTAGGAGCAGACAGAACAGGATGTGCCATTCTGCAGAGAGCTTCATTGCTAAACAACCCTGGAGGGAACGCTCTCTCACACACACACACATGATACATGTGTGACAATATATTCTTGGGGAAGAGATAGAGGACAACTATAAAAAATGATGTAGACATTCTAAATCTAAGTACAGACTCGAGGCAAAACAGAGAGTTAGCTAATCTTCTTTTTAAACATTAACAAGCCAGAGAATGCACTTGAGTGCATTATATGCTAGGTCTACATACAGAAGAGGCATCAGACCCACTAGTGTGGAAGAAGCCTTCCTTCAACTGAAGAGAGGGGAATCGCAAAAATCCCTTCCACTCCTAACAAACTGAGTCAGAAGGCGCTCTCTCTATAACATTCTCTAGTTCATCAGACAAGAGCGCAAAGCTAAGAAACCACTTGCAATGGAGATGTAAAGGTCACGCTGAGGGGAAAAGACATGCATGTCAAGCATGTAAACAATGCCATAAGCACTGACTAGCAGGCAGTCTCGCTGGGGAAGTACCATAAACACAGATGCTTTGCTGTCAGGGTGGAGAGGTAAGGCCTGCAGTGTGGAGCAGAGGCCTAATAACAGGGAAACGTAAAGAGTCAGTTGTCTGACAGGACAGGAGACTTGGCTCCACGGTGAAGCAACACTGACGTAGAGGAAGTGGCTTGGCCTGAGGAGCGTGGGAACAGGAGAGGGGATACAGTCTGCAAAGTTTGGAACGACAGTGCGCTGCTCGGACTCTAGAAGGCCTCTCCACTTCCACTCAGCCCCTCTCTCCCCCATACCCAGATGCTGCTGCTCCCCCTCCTTTCTAGAGGAGAGTCTTTATACTGTCAGCTTCCTGGAACCACTCCCCACACAGCCCCCCTTTCTCTCTGCTCTCATCCCTTACTCATCCTCTAAAACTAAATACGTTACTGTGCCTTCCTTCGTTCCCCTGCCAAACCTCCCATTTTCTCCAAGCCTTTTCCTCAACTTACCCCACCCTCGCACTCTTTCTACCCCTCTGTTCTCTGTTTGCGTTCACACAGATGGCCCGAGCAGCTGAGCAAGGCCAGAGGGGAAGAGAGAGAGAGGGAGAAGGAGAGAGGGAAAGCCACAGGGAGAAAATCCATACCGCAAGCAGCACACACACACACACACACACACACACACACACACACACACACACACCACAGTGGCAGTGAGAGGGGGAGGAGAGAGCCCTGCCACAGCACACAGGGCAATCAGCTTAATTGAGTGACACACCAGTCACATTTGGAGTGAGGTGTGTGTGTGTTGGATGCAAGTGAAAGCAACAGCAACCGTGTTTCACACATTTACATGTTAAGCTCAATCCAACAGAGACGCTCTGTTCAAGAACACCTAGTCCTCACACCATGCTGCTCTGCCTATAACAGAGCTCTACACTAACATCAGACGCCTGCCCTGACTCCAACCCTTCAAAAATAAAAACAACAAAATCTAACTCCAGATTGACACCAGGGACTCACACACGTCGATAGCCCTGACAACTCAACTAGAAAAAATTAAGTTAAATCCAATCGGTGCCTTGCTCCCTCTACCTCCCCTTCCTGTGTTCTGAACGGTTCTATTCCTGCAGTTGCTGAACAGCCAGACAGCTTGACTGTGCTTTTCCCAGCTCTGCTCTGTTGTGGTGATAAATCTCCAGCCCTCAGCCAGAGGAACACTGCTCTGCTCTTTTTCCTCCAGTGGGGAGATTACACAGCTCTAGTCTAAGGCCCTCGCCCCATCTACATCACCCTATGTAGTAAGGAACATACAACTACGCCCAATGATACATGTGTTGGCACTGGCAATATTTTGACTGACTTTGGACAACCCTGCAATGTTGTAGTTGTCTTTGGTGAAATATTTTTGGATTGTCTTTGCAGTCATGCTTGATTAGAGATGGATGACGTTAGGATTCCCTGTTCGTAAAACATCTCAAACTGATTCTCCACAGATGGTAGTGTGTTAGATATACTTTGTTCATTGGAGTGGGATATCAGAAGCTGTCGGCTGCTAAACGGCTAGAGGATGTGGGCTGCAGCCTAGATAGAAGATGACAAGGGTCAACCAGCTGCATCACAACCCCAAGGACGCTCGCCACCCCCCAAGAGGAGAGGAACAACTTCCTGTCCATGTTGTCTGGAGGACTCATCGTTATTTAGGGAAGCAATAAAGAGAGGAAGAGGAGTCCAGACATATGTTGTTACTGTCATGTAGAGTTGCATGTTTTTATTTATACATCATTAGCTTAGGTTCAGAAAGATAAATAAGTTAGCGTTTTTAAAATGTCCCTTGGACAGTGATGGTTTTGATATCTTCCCAAACAGCTGCTCCATCTTATCAAACTGCATCCCACATAACATTCTCTACAAGCCTCACCGATGAGCAACACAGATACAGGGAACAAAGAACACACACACAGGTCCTGAAATACTATACACACACCACCAAGGGCAGGGGTTCACTGTCATGTCAAGGAGAAACCAAACAATAGGATGAAGGTGCACACACACACACACACACACACACACACACACACACACACACACACACACACACACACACACACACACCTCATTATTGTTCATCAATCATTGACAAGACGCTTAATGCACTTCCGCAGCTGACGATAGAACACCAGCTGGGCAAAGTATGATCATCCTCCAAGAGCCATATTCAATGTAAACTAACCTGCCTCCGTGTGTGTCACAGACACCGCAGACACTTACAGGCCTATACTGATATCTGGCAGGCCTCCAACAGCACTGGGAGATCCCAGCTTTTCTGATTGCCTAGACAAACAAGCATGAGTCCTCAAATTTATTATTTAATGAGGCAAGTCAGTTAAGGACAAATTCTTATTTACAATGACAGCCTACACCGGCCAAACCCGGACAACGCTGGGCCAATTGTGCGCCGCCCTATGGGACTCCCAATCACAGCCGGTAATCAGGGCATGAGTATATTCTAACGGTAATCGCCACTTTGACCTTTTAAAAAACTGTGCAGAGTTTCAGTGTGTACACCTATACAAGCTTTTGCATATGTATGGCTGTGTTTTGGGGCATTAGGTCAATTTGTTTGATAAAACACAAATCAACAAAAACCTATTGGCGTAAATGATACATGTTCAATTCCCAATTAATGTTCCCAGCAGCAGTGGGTGGGCTAAACACTAACTTAATGTCATCTCTCCTGGTGGCCTGTGTGTGCATGTCTAATCAGGGCCTCCCTTTGCCAGGAACAAGAGCCTGGCTACTGAAAATCACAGCGGTCAACGGCACTTATGAATCGCTAGCAATGGCAACCGCCACCGCTTTCCTAGTACACTGCTGTGTGTACATACATTCTCTGTGCCTGCATGTCCCCCAGGGTCAGCTGTAAATAGCCGTCAATGGGTGGATTGTAGCGGAAGGAAGCCGGGGCAAGCGAACAGGAGATCAGTTTAGTGTGCTTTTCCTAACGCTCCCGTAACCTTCCCTTAATGCCTAACGATAGAATTGATAACCGTGGCACCAGAGAGAGGATTCAAGAGTTACCGGTCGGGAGCCTGGTTTGAAGAGGCCAGTTTTACGGCCTCTGAACCCATCAACACACATTCATCACCACATGCTGCAAACTGGGATCCGGTGTCTTTACTCCTCGGCCAGTGTTAAGACGCCCTGGTGCCTGTGTTGACGGTACATCTCTCAGTTTAATGTTGAGACTGTGTGGCGTCGTCATCTAGAAACCACTGCTCTTATTCAACACCGCTGAGATCTCAGTTTAATGTTGAGACTGTGTGGCGTCGTCATCTAGAAACCACTGCTCTTATTCAACACCGCTGAGATCTCAGTTTAATGTTGAGACTGTGTGGCGTCGTCATCTAGAAACCACTGCTCTTATTCAACACCGCTGAGATCTCAGTTTAATGTTGAGACTGTGTGGCGTCGTCATCTAGAAACCACTGCTCTTATTCAACACCGCTGAGATCTCCGTTTAATGTTGAGACTGTGTGGCGTCGTCATCTAGAAACCACTGCTCTTATTCAACACCGCTGAGATCTCAGTTTAATGTTGAGACTGTGTGGCGTCGTCATCTAGAAACCACTGCTCTTATTCAACACCGCTGAGATCTCCGTTTAATGTTGAGACTGTGTGGCGTCGTCATCTAGAAACCACTGCTCTTATTCAACACCGCTGAGATCTCAGTTTAATGTTGAGACTGTGTGGCGTCGTCATCTAGAAACCACTGCTCTTATTCAACACTGCTGAGGTAAGTTCCACAAGGTTTCTGTTCGAAGCAAACATGTTCATTTCAGTTAAACGATTTGAAATGAACATTCCAATATGTTACAGTGAACATTAATGTTTGAGGCACCACGCGCTGGCATAGGGCCAGAGGTAAACTCTAAAACAGAAACCCTGCAGCATTCCACTATTCCTCTGAGGGAGGACAGGCATACACACCAGACATGGTGCGTTGAGGATCAGAACACATGAAACATTTTGTTGAATGATGCAGCATTGAGTCTACAAGCAAGTCTGGGGAATTGAGACTGTGGCAGCTGAAACCAGAATGGGTGGTACTACCAGTCTTACACAGACAAGAATACACAAAGAATAAAAGGTTAGACCCATGGCAAACACTTCATTTGGGGTTGGTGCAGACGGTTCTGATACAAAAGAAGAGAAGGGAAACAGAGAAGTGCTAGAGGGCGCTACTGAGAAGACCTAAAACAGAAACTAACAGCACCGCCTCCAAAAGCTAAAATTTCCCCCCATTAATACGCTCCATCATGTATGATCTCAGAGGGAAATCTTGGCACTAAACCCTGAACAGCTGCTGTGGATGACTAATATCATCATTCATTTCAAAGTACAATTAATACATTGTGGAAAATGACAAATCTGCAAGTGTGATTAAATGTCATTCAGGAACTTACAATAGATCACATCCAAAAACACATGCTTTCCAAGGCTTCAAGAGACCTCATGAGCATCATCATCATCATCATAAAAGCATTACATTACACCATACTCATCATCATAGTCCCTTTCAGTGACTACCGTACACACCAGTTCATCTCTCCACTCAATTAGCAGGAAGCTTTCCCTGCATGGTACCGTCCCTCTCTCTGCTTTAATAGAAACCATTATACACTTCTGTAGCCTTGGCGCGGCTATCTAAACAGAACCCAAGAGACTGAGGGACTGATTGTTGCTGTGCGCTGCCAGGCTAAGAAAAGGGAGCCAGGGTGGTACAAAAGACGCATGACCCCGTCCCAGCTGAGTCAGTGTGCTGCCTTCATCACCCTGATACTAATCGCGGCTCGCACATTCCCAAACAGGCCCGGCCAAAGGTCAGGAAGCCGCCCCTGCCCCTGCCCCACACACAAACAAACCGCTCCAAACAAAGTTTACTCCTCTCCACGGAATTCCTTCCCTAGACACGATGGGAGACAAGAAGGGATTGTAAGGCCCTTCTCGGACGGTGACGTCAGGACATGCCCGACAAATGAGGCTATGAACACTTAACTCCCCAGACAGGATCCAAATCAGCTGCTTTCTGCTCGGTCTCCTGGGCTATAGCCTACAATGCACCATGGTTTTAACCTTATGATTTCCATTGACAACTCAATGGTCTTGGTAACAGACAATGGACCAAGTAAACTCAGTTCAGGAATTCACTTTTCTCTTGTTCACTGGTCTGCTGCCTGTGTCAGTCAAGGCAACATCTTGTGTGACAGACACCTGAATCACAAAACCATGTGATGTGACAGACTGTAATCCCTGTGCTCTAAAGAAGTTTAGTAGGAGCCAAAAGCAGGTTTAGAGTCTGTACCGCCATGGCACGACGGGTAGAGACTTCAAGTGAGAGAAGGGTACTATCTACATCACATGCCTTCGCTCCCGGACCCATCCGGTGAATATGCTGGTCCCAAACACACACACTACCCCCCCTTTACCAGCATGCGTCACCCATCTCCCAGCCTCAGGAGACTCGGCCCCCCGGGGACAGGGAGATTAACACATGACAGAGCTTGTTAACCCTGGACAAAGAGATTTGCTAA
This sequence comes from Salvelinus alpinus, assembly GCF_045679555.1. Lineage (NCBI taxonomy): Eukaryota > Metazoa > Chordata > Actinopteri > Salmoniformes > Salmonidae > Salvelinus > Salvelinus alpinus. The sequence goes on from NC_092086.1 coordinate 41,863,710, forward strand.
TCCTGTACGATCAGGCCGACTGTCCTCCAGCGCCGGCCCAGAGACTACCCACAGAGACAGAGAGCGCCCAGGACAGAGGCCTAGTGTGTCCCAGAAACCAAACAAAAAGACCTGGCTCCATCACAACAATGGAAAGATGGAGCCGACAACAAACAAGGTCCCAACAGCGCACAGTCTAGCTACAGTAGACCGCTGAGAGGAACAGCGGGGTGGGTGTGATCTTGACCATGCCGATATTGATCGTGGGGGAGAAAGTGAGGATGTGGGCTACTCAGATGGTGAGAAGTGTCAGTGCATTAGAGAGGCAGACAGGGACCTGTTCCACTAATGGGGTCCCTTGCCTGGGGGTTACCCACCAGTGAGGCTGGTGTGGAGGGACTGAAGGAGAGGGTAATGTGTAACTTGAAGAGCAGGTCCTTCTCCATAATGGGCAGTGTGCCCACTGACAGACTCCACTCAGTGGGGTAAATGACATTAGGCCAGATAGAGCCAGCTGGTGGGTTGGATCGATGACACCAGATAGGATGGAGAGGAACAAGGCAGGCATCTGGACGGGACAGCAAAACATACCCTTGAGGGTTCGGCTCTCTAGCAGCCACTCACTACTGGAACTGACTCTGGCCATAAGAGGATTATGTCCTCCTGTTTGAAGCAGAGCAGGCACGTTCCAGATGGAATCTGATCCCTCGCAGGTTGTCAACACCACCAGGGCTAACCAGGGCTTTTCAACAAAATAACAGCTAGGCTAACACCACATAAAACTGTACCTAGCCATTACCCAGAAATGTACATGGTATTTGGTGCTTGGGTCAAAAGGCTTCTTAAATAGAAATTACAGGACAATAGCATTTCAAATGACTCAAAACATCTGACAAATCTCCCCCCGTCAACTCTCATAACTGTAGCCACAATTCTGTCATCGGGAACTTTAGGCATCCATGTCATGCCAGACCGGCCCATGGTGTAGACTGGCTGCCACAGCACTGACATAATGCTGATTGAATTGGGCAGAAAAAAATGAAACACAACTGACGGTAAACAGGTGGAAACAATGGCAATACTTACAGTGCATTCGGAAAGTATTCAGACCCTTTACTTCTTCCACATTTTGTTATGTTACAGCCTTATTCTAAAATATATTAAATCGTTTTCCCCCCCTCATCAATCTACACACAATACCCCATAATGACAAAGCGAAAACAGGTTTAGAAATGTTTGCAAATTACAAATAAAAAACAGAAATACCTTATTTACACAAGTATTTAGACCCTCTGTTATAAGACTCGAAATTGAGCCCAGGTGCATCCTGTTTCCATTGATCATCCTTGAGATGTTTCTACAACTTTGAGTCCACCTGTGGTAAATGTAATTGACTGGACATGGTTTGGAAAGGCACACCTGTCTATATTAGGTCAGAGCAAAAACCAAGCATGTCGAAGGAATTGTCCATAGAGCTCCGAGACGAGATTGTGTTGAGGCACAGATCTGCAGAAGGGTACCAAAAAATGCCTGAAGCATTGAAGGTCCAAGAACAGTGGCCTCAATCATTCTTAAATCATTTCTTTCACTTACTTGCTGTGCTGTTTCGTTGTTCATTTGTTCAGTCGTTTCATTCTCAACCAGGATTTCTATGGAACGCCGTTTGGGTCATTGTGTGTCAAAAAGATACAAAAAGATAACACTATTTGACGTGTCAAATAAGCTTGTTGACCAATCAGGACCTGAATATGACTGCACGTCACATAATAATTTAACGGGTTCATTAATCTTTTACGTAGTTATTACACTACCACTCGTATTTCATGTGTCACAACGATTCATCGATACATATGCTATGATGCTGGTAAAGTTGTCTCGCGCACCTACAGAGCTGGCATAAAAAAAGATAGCTAGCTCATGGATGCAAACATTGTTCTTCCCCAAAAACATAGCAAAACGACAATCTGTTTCAGTAGCTATATAGCTAGCTAGCTAACTATATAGCTAGGTGTCATCACCTAAAATAACCCTAATTTATAAGACAGTTCTTATTTTATTAATGGGGGTCGGACCCATCTATGTGAAGCTAGCCACAATAAGCATTAGCCACAATAGTGGACTTTGCGTTAGCCTTCAAAATAAAAGTATGTTATTGACAGTGATGCAAATGAATACAAATAGTAGAATTATGACATTTAGCATGATCTATTCAATTGAGGTTGGAATGTTATATAAATTCAACAAAGGACAATGTTAATCTGACAAAAATCTGTTGAAATCACACTGGATGTATTATACTTTAGAATTGCATTGGGGGGTATACTTATTTCACTGTACAGCCTTACCTATGGATTGTGAATAAATGACATGGGGTATCAGTCTACCCAGTGACACCCAGAGAATATTAGCGTCGTAGCTCTTATTGTGGGACTCTGAAACAACTGAATTGAGCCACATTCATTGTCTGCCTATGTGTATTGAACACTATTCCTGAGGAAAAACAATACTGCATGGATGTTTTGGAGTCTGATAACTCTGAGGAGGACGTTGGGAAAAAATATATTGGGTATTGAGTAGACTGATACCCCATTTCATTGATCCCCAATCCTTAGGTAAAGCTGTACAGTGCAATATGAATGTCAATACACACAATAGGCTGACTGGGGAGGTGATTTCTCACAGTCCCGCGATAAGAGATACAATGCTAATATTTGCGTAAACTCTTCACAGTTGTGTTCTGTGGGTGTCACCGAGTAGACTGATAACCCATTTCATTGATTCATATTCCAACCTTGTTTAACATTATGGAGTCTAAATATGGCATGATTCCACCAATTGTAACCTTATGCATCACTTTCAAAAGAGGTACTTTTATTTTGAAGGCAAACCGAAAAATCCACTATTGTGCCTAATCCTTATTGTGGCTTGCTTCACAATACATAACCTGGTCCGGTCAAGCCTCACCAGCCAGATGAAGCTAGCTGGCTGCTTATAACCCTGTTACCCAAAGCTAACATTAAGTAGCTGGCTAGCTATTTATTTTCATGAACTGAAGTTCAATTTCAATAGGTGAACAACAAGTGGCTACCTAGCTAATACTTACAAGGATTCCTAAATCATTGCTAAGAACAATGAAAATGACTGCAGTTTCTTCTGGTCATTGTTTTCAGGCTGGTTGTATTGGTGCTAGGTAGCAAGCTAAAGCTAGCTACCCCAGAAGTTGCGGTCGAACAAATAATGCTTTATTACCAACACGGTATTGTAAACACATCGTTCGTGGCCGGTATTTGCAGACTTTTCTGTACAGCTTTTACAGTGCTACTGATAGTAGTGGTGACGCGTGGCTTGCACGTGCAAATTCAGAACACACAACATTCTATAACAGAACTCTGTTATTTGACGTGTATCTTTTTTGACACGCAAAGACCCAAATGGCGTTCCATAGTATGTTGTGACGCTATTACTGTGCAACTCCGATAGGGCAACATCTGAAAAATAGCGCACTTGGTAGTATGTACCGGTGCTCAACCAGAGGGTGAAAGCCAACATCACGCACGACAGAGAACTGTTAATTGTCAAGGGCAATGAATTGCATTATCCTGGCAATGGATTTCGCCTTTGAGATTACTCTTTCAAATGACTGCTCGATCCACACAGCATACATTGTGGGCTAGGGTGTTAGGAATACTGTGTTGCACTCGTAGTGCAAAATTTTATGTGGCGTCATTTTGTCATGTAACTAGGTTATATAGGTATGCACATGAGCTTTGACATCGGTTTTGCACATCGGCGTTAAACTAGACATCAGGCCGATACCGATGTTGGCATTTTTAGCTAATATCGGACGATTCTGATAGATTTACTTATATATCGTGTATCACTACTAGAAACCAGCAAGCCTTTAGTTTCTGACAGTATTAAAGATAATTTCCATGTTGAGTAGACGTTATGGCCATATCGCAGCCAGGCAGCAACCACAGCAATCCAGGCAAAATTCTGAAAGTGGTGAGGTAGGCATAGCAACAGGGCTCTGAACCATGTCCATTATCCAGCGTCCCACTGGAAGAATTCAGAGCCTCAACACAGAAAATTAATTACTGCAGCTGCTGGCATATATACCCTCAAAACTGCGCAGCAACTGTCAGGACTGACAACTGTGATACCACTGAAGCAGCTATCTTGGCTGGACCAATGTCCGTAGCAGAATTATCAGGCCTTTATCTGGAAAGTACACATTACAGTAGTGACGACCATGGCAAACAATGGAGTGGCACTGCAGAAACCACTACTACAGTCCCAAGTCTGTGGTTAAAATAATCTCACGACTGCAGGCCAGTTGCCAGCTCTGACTTTACTCATAAGCGATGGTGACAGAAAGTGCCAAAGGTCATACAGTTCAGGCCACTGAACAATAAAAGCAGTAGAGACAGCATCCAAGATGGCCGATTCATGGACCGTCTATATCCGAGTTGCATACGGTTTAATCTGACTTCTATATGGGGCCGTCTATGGGAATTGTCTTTCTGGGCCAGACATCAGTTAAACTGCAGTACCGAAGCAAGACTGTAGGTGCAGTCGAAAGTGTGCTTCCAGACCGGAACCCTGGGCCTTGGTTCAGCCTGAGAGGGATCTGGTGAGTAGGGGACCAGTCCAGGGCAGGCAGAGGACACACCAATTTGAATATGTACAGTTTGGGGACGTCACTAAATCAACCTATTTAGCCTACTACGCCTGAGGGAAAGCCGAGCCACAAATTACTGTAGGCATCTCCCTGACAGCCCATGGCATAGGTCAGAGGAAGGGCAGAGCAAAGAGAACTGTCTGTCATAAAATCACGCCAGAATGCTATGGTATGAATTCCACATGGAATTGCATCTCTTCTGATTGTAGACATCTAAGCCCTTCTTTGGCCAACTGTTTCAGCAGGCTTACTAAAACATGTGCACGGCATTAAAGGAGAGACTTAAAATAGGTGTGACAGACAATGTAATAACCAAAATGCCTGCGGAGACATGAGTGGAAGAGGAATCCATTTTCAGCCTATTGTGAAAGTGAGGTGGGCAAGGGGAATTTGGTACCAAATGTCACAATGCTGGCACATTGGTTGAAAGTACAAAAATAACACTCTTTTGCTAAAACAAGATAAAGGATATTGAACCTGAAATCTGTCTTATAATTTGATTCATAGACATGACAGATACATTTTTAAAAAACGTAACAAGCCAGCAGCACTTGGGTAAAACAGGATCTACATTTAATTTCAAATGAATGCATTAGTCCCATGTCTGAGCGTGTCTCTATACCGCTGCCTCATTCACTTGCTTGCTTTGTGAGTCAGCCATCACTCATTAATGCACCAGAGGGTTGACTAGCATGTTGGAGCCTCTCTAAGCCAGACAAGGCCATGCCCAAAAAGTGCTCACAATCACCCTGAGATGCAATCTATTCCCGAGTGGCATCAATACCTCATGGCAGATCATTGACCTACCAATGCCCACTACCCCACCCTATATCGCTCATTGTCAGCCGAACATCAGGGGCAGAGGTTAGGCCTGTGGGCCATCTATAAGGATTAGTTGTAAATGTATATGGTACCTGCACGTTGAGGGTTTTGGAGACTAACGTTATTCACCATTGTTCTTTTGGAGAGAGGAGTGTGGTCTGGTTGCATAACATTAACACAAGCAAAAAATAGCTCCAAGTTCATGGCCTGAAGCCACAATGTTAGCCTATATGATAGAGTTTGAACAAATTGTGTTTTATTGCATTGAGAGTACAGTACTTGTCATGTCTCACGTTCTAATAATCATAAGAATTGGGTGAGCCTTCAAAGACCTCTCAACCTAATAAAGTATAGCACTTAAGCCATTCTACAAAAGTAGCCTGACTAATGCAAAAGACTAACAGAATTAGCCTAAATTACCCAACATTTCGCCTGGGGCAACGAACGAAGCCGTTCTCACTAGAGACCACTTGGCCGCACAGAACAATAGGCGTCAGCCATGGAGGTGCCACCGCCCCATTCTTCCCCTTCCAATTGCAATCGAATTCCGAATCTAAACATCCTCTTTATGGCTTGAGCCGCTCACTGGCAGAAGGAAAATGCAACGATTCACTTGCTCCTACTCTCGTTTTTGTGCGACCCAACAGACTCGTTCAGTTAGCAAGTAGCCTATTTGGTCAAGTTAACGTTTATGTCATGAATCTTGCCCTCGAGGCATAACTGAGCGGTTTCCGCTAGATAAGCCAGCTGCAAAGTCAAAATTTGCTTTATTTGAAACAATCACGAAAACAAAAGTGTGCTTTTTGGTCTTAATTTAAGGTTGGACATTAGGGTTAGCAGTGTGGTTAAGTTTAAAATCAGATTGTATGACTGTGGTTGTGCCAGTTAGTGACCACTCTGCAGACCTGCCTCCAGAACAAGATTCATGACGAAAAACGCTAACCTGCGTTTGCAATAGGAAATCATGAATTGGACTTGCAATGTCGACAAAGACATTCACCCATTATCTATGATTTTTAACCCATTGTTAACACATTATTAACCCATTCTACCCAGACTAACTACCAAAATCTAAATATAAAAATCTAATATTTTAGGAAACGAAAAACAATTGTTAAAGCATCACATCGTAACTTGCATTTGATATTTTCTGTGATTTAAGTGTAAATGTAATTACACAGCTAGCTAGCATGCTAACGCTCAACCAGTCTCAAGACTTACCAACGCAGTGTAGCTAGCTATAGCTTGATCTCCAGCTACGCCCAGTGTTTGACAATATCCTCAGACTCCTTTCAGAATCCTCGAATACAAAGTGTAACAAATTGGAAAATGAAACCGAACAAGATGAGAAACAGACCAAAGTTACCAAGAAACTTCTGTCGACCGCCGATTTCAGAAGTGATGCACGTCCCTTCCAAAGAAAGGAAAAGCGATTTGCAGTCCACGCACACACACTCTACTGGCCGGGAAGGATGGACAGGCAGAGAGGGTTTTACCACGGGATTGCGCGCGGGGGTGAAATTGAAAGGGATGAATAGCCAAGTAACTCGACTTTTTCCAGCTCACAACCAATCACTACCCCGGCTGGGATTTATTCAAATGAGGAATGATGTCACCCTACTTTCTTTCTTTCCATCCTTCCCAAGTTGCACCGGTTGTCTCCCCCTTCCCGTATCCCTCCACCAGTTTTCCCGCGTCCCCTCCCTCCATGCCGACTCCACGCTCATCCTGCACACACCTCCTGCAGTTTCTTTTCAACGGTGCATTCTCTCCACACAATGGTGGCATGTTAGAATTCTCCATTGGTTCTGGACCACTGGATGCTGAGATTTCAGCCACAAAGGGTACCACAGCATAGTCTGTCATATTTTGATTTTCTTTAGCTCTACTGCCATTTTAGTTACTACCATATTAATCTAATATGGTAATGAAACAAACATCTTTATTGGTTCTACAAGGACTAAAATTGTTCTGCTGCACAATCATAATGAATATTGATTGACACCTTTTAGCATGAGTGGTAAAGTTAAAGAATCAGGTAATATAATCATATCCATAAACACTATCTTCACAGAGATATTAATAACACTAGGTTTATTGCAGTGGCACATTGTTTATTGTAAGGACAAGATATCTAATCTGTTGCAGACAAGCCCCCACACAGACGAGACCAAACATGTTTGACCTGTCAAAGAAGAGGCTGCCACAAGAATCACCAGTGCATAAAGATACACAATTTTATGTCAGATTGTAACAGAGTCAGAGACATGGCGGAATCGAAGGAGACAGAAACAAGATGAAGAGGGAATAGAAACAGAGGAAGGTTGAAGGAGCTGCCGCTGTCTGTAGTGTTTTTCCCCCAGACACAATTGTCTCCCTTTACTGATTGTGGGCGTTTTTTCATAGGCTTTGTCTGTGTATGCCGCTCCTGTCTTCACACCAGACTTCTGAGACAGTCTCGGTGGGCATGCTGCCTGTCCGTCTGCACTGCTGTTGTTCAGCTCTCCCAGTGCAGCCAGAGCTGTCTACATGAGCCAGGCTTTTGTGCCAGGGTCTGCACTGACTAGGCAGCATTGTGCTTCACATTGTGTCCCCTTCAGCTCTCACCCTATGGAATTCATCATAACACACACACAAACACACACACACTTCCCCAGGATGTTTACCTCGGTGAACAGTTGCTCAATGGTGCGCTGACCTGTGTGGTTGTGTTATTGTTACACTGTCACTAGGCAATGTAAAGTAGCCTTCTGCTGCTACGCCTTTGTTGATATGCTAAGATTGATATCGCTTGTTTTGTATTCTATCATGCAATATCCCCAACCCCCTTCAGCTCTTCTCTCTCTCTCTCTCTCTCTCTCTCTCTCTCTCTCTCTCTCTCTCTCTCTCTCTCTCTCTCTCTCTCTCTCTCTCTCTCTCTCTCTCTCTCTCTCTCTCTCTCTCTCTCTCTCTCTCTCTCTCTCTCTCTCTCTCTCTCTCTCTCTCTCTCTCTCTCTCTCTCTCTCTCTCTCTCTCTCTCTCTCTCTCTCTCTCTCTCTCTCTCTCTCTCTCAAAATGATCAGCAAAGGTAAACCCTCTGGCCCACACCTACACAATTAGTTACACGGCCTTGACTAACAACACACACACACACACACACACACACACACACACACACACACACACACACACACACACACACACACACACACACACACACACACACACACACACACACACAGCAGTTAAACAGACCAAAGCAGACAGTAGAAATGTAGTGAAGGAAATGTATTGTGAGGTAAGCAGAGAAGTAGAAACATAGAAAAAACACTAAACAGAGGTACCACACACACACAAGAACTACCACACAAAGTAAAGAAAGGGAGAGGAAAAACAGAGAAAGGCAAGGAAAAGAGGGTGGGAGTTTGGGGGTCCTATACTATGTTCGGCCTGCCAGAGATGGACGTATTGGCTTGGTGAAACAGGCACAACAAAGAGAGGAAGTTTTTTTCCCACACAGGCTGTGGTGCGCTGCAGTGGAGACAGGAAGGGGCAGGGCAGTGTACTCGCCACCTAGTTCCCCTGTTATTTATCTCATTGTTGTTTCTCCTTGGCCAGCAGCTCAGCTGGGGCAACGCAGCACAAAAGAACTGGCGCACACTCAGTCAAACAAAGCCAAGCCTCTGGATGTTGTTGTGCTAAATTTGACAAGGAATACACACTAACATCTGCGAGCAGACACACACACAAGCTTGAGTGCTGTAATACAGGCTGTTCTCATATCAGTCAAATCACACAAAGGAGGAAGCAGGTATTGTGCAAAAAAAAAAAGGGAGACACCCATCTTATCAGACATAGTCCTTATCCTCAAAGGACATTCACAGACATGTGTTTCTGGTCGAGAAATGGGCTTAGAATATCTAGGACGTAAACATTACAACACGACACACAGTACATGGTAGCCTGTTCATCATTACATGCCTCTGAATACCATGTTCACAAGTTAGCACACGCCAGCAGTGCACCTGCTTCTGTTCTGTGTGAGCATGGGTTCCCAGGAGAACAGAACGTGCCAACACAGCATTACATTAACATGCTGCATACTAACACACTTGAAGAACATGTAACACAAAATCAGCACTGACTATATACTTACGACTACAGTCAATAATAACCTAATCTCACTGCGACATGCTGACTTGAACGTTTATGTTTAAACAAAATGTCATAATATAACATTTCAGATAAACAAAGATTGCTGTATCATACAACTGTATTATGCACACAGCCTAGTAAAATCCACAACTCATGTTATCACCTAGTTTCACTCTAAACACTAAAATAGAGGAGGCCTCGTGTCTCATGTGGCTAGCTTTAGAGAACTTTCTGTTTAATTGGTATTGTTACCCTGAAACCTGATGAAGTCCAGGCAGGCCAGTTTCTGGTTGATGGGTTAGTGGGAGTGCTTCCCAGCCCTTTCTGGCTGCATCCTGCTGTTAATAATGCATGCTGCTACTAAGGGTATCGGACAGCGGCCCCTCTCTATACCACTCAGACGAAGCTACATTATAAGCACTGACTGTGCAGATCTCTGCACTGATCTTCCCTCCCCATCTTGATGTGTACTTTTTAATTATGTGCATTTATCTAGACTCATCTCGGCCATGTTATCTCCTTTCACTTATTTTTTGTTTTGCGATGTGCAAGTGTACTGGCGTGTGGTAAATTTTGGCCCCTTAAAAACAAGCTACTTTAAACTATTTACCTCTCATCCCCTTTGTTTCTGTTTTCTCTCCTTTCTTTATGGCCTCAGACAGCTATTTATTTCCTTTGACTGGCTGACTGGTAGAGGTTATGTAGAGTCAGACAAGAGGTTACTTTCTCCCTCTAGTGGTGCTATCATACCACCACAGTCACAGGGGCACTGTACTGGGCAGGCACTGGCATGAGAAGCAATGATGATCTGATCAAGTACAATTCACCATGAATCCATATACATAGAAAACTGTCTTAAAGCAAGTTTGTCACATTACCCTTCAAAAGTTCATAACAGGTCAAATCAAATTTTATTGGTCACATACACATGGTTAGCAGATGTTAATGTGAGTGTAGCGAAATGCTTGTGCTTCCAGTTCCGACAGTGCAGTAATATTCAACGAGTAATCCAACAATTTCACAACTACCTTATACACACACACAAGCGTAAAGGGATGAATAAGAATATGTACATATAAATATATGGATGAGCGATGGCTGTGCAGCTTAGGCAAGATGCAATAGATGGTATAGTGTACAGTATATACATATGAGATGAGTAATGTAGGGTATGTAAACATTATATAAAGTGGCATTGTTTTAAGTGACTAGTGATACATTTATTACATCCAATTATTAAAGTAGCAAGAGATTTGAGTCTGTATGTTGGCAGCAGCCACTCAATGTTAGTGATGGCTGTTTAACAGTCTGATGGCCTTGAGATTGAAAAACAGCTTATGTCTCTTGGTCCCAGCTTTGATGCACCTGTACTGACCTCGCCTTCTGGATGATAGCGGGGTGAACAGGCAGTGGCTCGGGTGGTTGTTGTCCGTGATCTTTTTGGCCTTCCTGTGACATCGGGTGGTGTAGGTGTTCTGAAGGGGAGGTAGTTTGCCCCTTGGTGATGCGTTGCGCAGACCTCACTACCCTCTGGAGAGCCTTACGGTTGTGGGCGGAGTAGTTGCCGTACCAGGCGGTGATACAGCCCGACAGGATGCTCTCGATTGTGCATCTGGTAATGTTTGAGAGTATTTTTGGTGACAAGCCAAATTTCTTTAGCCTCCTGAGGTTGAAGAGGCGCTGTTGCGCCTTCTTCACCCCGCTGTCTGTGTGGGTGGACCATTTCAGTTTGTACGTGATGTACGCCGAGGAACTTAAAACTTTCCACCTTCTCCACTACTGTCCTGTCGATGTAGATAGGGGGGTGCTCCCTCTGCTGTTTCCTGAAGTCCACGATCATCTCCTTTGTTTTGTTGACGTTGAGTGTGAGGTTATTTTCCTGACACCACACTCCGAGGGCCCTCACCTTCTTGCTGTAGGCTGCCTCGTCATTGCTGGTAATCAAGCCTATCACTGTAGTGTTGTCTGCAAACTTGATGATTGAGTTGGATGCGTGCATGGCCACACATTCATGGGTTAACAGGGAGTACAGGAGAGGGCTGAGAACGCACCCTAGTGGGGCCCCAGTGTTAAGGATCAGAGGGGGGAGATGTTGTTTCCTACCCTCACCTCCTGGGGGTGGCCCGTCAAGAAGTCCAGGACCCAGTTGCACAGGGCGAGGTCGAGACCCAGGGTCTCGAGCTTAATGACGAGTTTGGGGGGGTAACTATGGTGTTAAATGCTGAGCTGTAGTCAATGAACAGCATTCTTACATAGGTATTCCTCTTGTCCAGATGGGTTAAGGCAGTGTGGAGTGTGATTGCGTCATCTGTGGACCTATTGGGGCGGTTAGCAAATTGGAGTGGGTCTAGGGAATCGGGTAGGGTGGAGGTGATATGATCCTTGACTCGTCTCTCAAAGCACTTCATGATGACAGAAGTGAGTGCTAGGAGGTGATAGTCATTTAGCTCAGCTATCTTAGATTTCTTGGGAACAGGAACAATGGTGGCCTTCTTGAAGCATGTGGGCACAGCAGACTGAGATTGGGATTGATTGAATATGTCGAGCACTGAGGTCGAGCACTCAACCGATATAACTAACAAAATGAAATGGTTGTTCTGCCTCAGTGACCATGAGGAGGATTAAATGTGAAATGTCCTTGACGAGAGAGAGCAGAAAAACAGGAACATGGACCACATCACCAGAAAATAGGACTTCTGCTTGGTAGAAATAAACAGCACGCTTTTCAATAGTTTTAATTGGAGGTGGTTTACTGGCATTAGACACAGAGGAATGCAATGTACTGAATAAAAAGTGCATGAAACGAGAACGGCTTTAAAAAAAATAAAAATAAAATATGTACAAGCGAGACGCTCATTCAAAATGTAGATGTTGAGCAATTTGGCCATACTAAAATTATTAGTATCAGTCTAACTAACCACAACATTTTTAAAACAAAAAGTAAAAATGAGAAAAACATCAGAAATTATCACATTAGCAGAGTATAAAAAACATGTAGTTAAGAAATACAGTACTACAACCCTTACATGTAATCTGCTGCGCCACTGTGCTGCATGCCATGAGACATTAGCACCGCTTCATGTTCTGTTATCACGACTCATCGTACATGCGTATCTGATAATCCCAATGCAAGATAAATGTACTAAGTAAAAACATTCAAAGAATGGAAAAAAATATTCATTTCTGGTCATCAACACATACTTGAATAAATCCTTTTTGAAAACATGTAATGGAAAAACACCACCAGAAACAGTGCATTCTGGGTAGGCATCAATGATTTCTCTATTTGTCCAACTCTTCCCTTCCTTTTGATCGCTTACGAATCTTGTGCAATTAGTCCTTTTTTCACCTAATGAACATCACTATAAGCTTTCATAACATTTCATACAACAAAATTACATTATCACTTCAAAAGGTTTTTCAAATAAAACAGATACAATATGATAATTCAGTCCCTTTCCTTCAGTGAATCATGATTTGGACCACATACTGGTTTGCAGAATAAATTTTCCCGGAGAGAGATTCAATAAATTACCACTGAATTCAATATAACAATGTCAGACATATCTCATAAAATAATCCCTTACTGGCCTTGTATTTCAGTCAGCTGCAAGACATCCAACAAAATAATTAATAAGGGTGGTTAAAACATTTAGCATTGTTTAAAAAAAGTGGCTTTTCCTCAGCAATATGGAGTCTGTAGGGTGCACTATAAAACCCACTATAGCTGTCTTGCAGTGCATTGGTGTTCAGGTCAGGATCACCTGTCTCTTTACACCAAAGGCTTCATACATATGGATGACTAACTATGGCTGCAGGTCCTGTCCTTGAACATGTAGTCATCCCATCCAGAGGAGGAGAAGGGAACAAAGGACCAAAGAGTGAGTAGCCTTCCCTAAAAATACAGTACATAACGGTGTGCACGTTTCAGCCTGTCTGTTAGTGTGTGTCTCTGTCATAAACATGATTCAGAGGACAATCAATCATAACATTCAGGGCCCCCAGGCACAGTAAAGCACAATTAAACCATTGCCATCCCTCAGTCATAGGGTCATGCAGACCCAATTCAACAAAGGCTTATCAACAATATAAATCAAAACTGCACCATAAATACAACTCCTATTTAGTAAAACATTCAGATATACAGTATGTTGTGCAAAATCAGTTTCCTCTCTGAAAGGACAGCTAGCTATATTGCTGTATTACAGTCATGAATTAGCTATCAGAATGTGCTAGCCATATGAATGTAGCTTGTTAGCTATAAAAACCCAATGAACTGGCATATTAAATATTAATGTGCAATGTACAGCAGTTAGTAACATGTACGTTGTACTGTACCAGTCTGAATTGAAATGTACCGACATGCCACATCCTACAGAGGACAGTGTAGTCTAAGGTCAGATCACCTAGAAGACATCCTCCCACTGGTGCATCTGAAATGGAGAAATGACCAATCTATGTCAATGAAATTGAGATTACAAAAACATCAAACCCTGAATGACACACACACGAAAATACCCACTCTCTCTTCAGTCACAGCAGCAGAAGAATGAACAGGAGGATGCCTCTGGGCCACTGAACATTCCAGAGCAAGGTGTATCAGTACACTCGGCTATGAAAGCATGCAGGTCTGTGATGTGCATCGGCTCCTGGGTTTGGGCCTGTAGAGAGAGAGAGTGCTTTAATAAAACTACTGTAAAGAATCATCTTGCACCCTACTTCCTGTACATTGCACCCTTTTTCCCCCATATGGCACTCATCAACACTCCATCTTTTATTTTAATGTCACTAAATCATCTGTCCTGCATTTCTCCATTCACTCATTCTACCCGCCATCCCTCATCCTCCCCTTCTATCACTCCCCTCATCCTTCATCCCTCCCCTCCCACAGTACCATGATGGCATCGTAGGCTCCGGTGATGAGAGCAATGAAGAGAGAGAGCACCATGTAGATGAAGAGGGAGATGAAGGTGTAGAGGTAGACCTGGCTGAACACCCACACCAGCGTGCCACTCTTCTGCATCTCCGCAAACGTCACAAACATATCGTCTCCGTTGATCAGAGAAAACAGGCACTCTGACACCATGGACAGAGAGCGGAACTGCGGGGACAGAGAGGATGAGTTGGTGTATTAGAACACATTTACTCTTCACAGTTTCAGCAATTTGTGATGTATTTTTATTATTCATTAACAATACATGTGTGTGCGTCCTGTCCATTATCAAATACCTTGGTATGGTAAGGACCCAGCACGATCCAGCCACAGAAGCAATAACCCAGGTATATGGCAGCTACACAGAGGCAGAAGCGGATTACATTAGGGAAGGCAGCCCGCAGCGTCACAATCAGGATCTGAGAATGAGGAAGAGAGAAAACGTAAGACTAATTTACACATGGAAAAAGAAAAAGAGGTGGGAAGTGACGCAATATCTCCTCAGAAAGCCATTCAACTTAAATGTCAATGTGTGCATTTTTGTATGACTGATTATGTCACTCACATTGTACTTCTGGAAGAAACTGAGGTAGCGGAGGACTCCCACCCACACCAACAGAGTGGAGGTACCGAGCAAAATCCCACACACATCATACAACGACATGTTCTGAAGGACAGAGTTAATTAAATCATTTGTATTAATAATTAAATCATTTGTATTAATAATTATATTATTTGCTCTGTCTAATTATAACGGTGGGGTGACTGGTGCAGGCCTGGAAAGATATGAAACTAAAAGCAATGCATTGTTCTGTATTACCTTGGACTCTATGCCAATCTTGATGAAACTGCCGGTGATGGTGAGCAGGTCACTGATGATGAGCAGGATGAACCAGCCATTAATGAACTCCATCCTGTCTGCCCAGCACACACTGTGATTCAGTCTGTGTCTGAAGAACTGGACATACTCCTGTCAGAAACACACAGAGACGGGACAGACAAATGAACAGAATAAACCAGCGGTTTCCAAACTAGGTGTCGCGACCCTATGTGGGGTCGCCTGATATGGCCTTGCTGTCCCCAGTCCACCTGGTCGTGCTTCAACAATTCTGCCTGCGGCTAAGGAACCTTGACCTGTTCACCGTACGTGCTACCTTGTTCCCGGATCTTCTGTTTTCGACTCTCTCGCTCTACCACACCTGCTGTCTCTAACTCAGAATGATCAGCTATGAAAAGCCAGCTGACATTTACTCCGGAGGTGCTGACCTGTTACAACCTCTACAACCACTGTGATTATTATTATTTGACCCTGCTGGTCATCTATGAACAACTTGGCCACGTACTGTTATATTCTCCACCTGGCACAGCCAGAAGAGGACTGGCCACCCCTCAGAGCCTGGTTCCTCTCTAGGTTTCTTCCTAGGTTCCGGCCTTTCTAGGGAGTTTTTCCTAGCCCCTGTGCTTCTACGTCGGCATTGCTTGCTGTTTGGAGTTTTAGGCTGGGTTTCTGTATAGCACTTTGTGACATCGGCTGATGTAAAAAGGGCTTCATAAATACTTTTGATTGATTGATATGAAATTGGGGTCGCAAGTTGACCTACTCATTCCAGGGTTTTTCTTTATTTTTACTATTTTCTACATTGTATAATAATAGTGACGACATCAAAACTATGAAATAACACATATGGAATCATGTAGTAACCAAAAAATATTTAAATGTTAGACAAATCAAAATATATTTTATATTTGAAATTCTTCAAAGTAGCCAGCCTTTGCCTTGATGACAGCTTTGAACACTCTTGACATTCTCTCAAGCAGCTTCATGAGGTAGTCACCTGGAATGCATTTCAATGAACAGGTGTGCATTGTTAAGTTAATTTGTGGAATTTCTTTCCTTCTTAATGCGTTTGAGCCAATCAGTTGTGTGGTGACAAGGTAGGGTGGTACACAGAAGATAGCCCTATTTGGTAAAAGACCAAGTCCATATTACGGCAAGACCAGCTCAAATAAACAAATAGAAACAGTCTATCATTACTTTAAGACATGAAGGTCAGTCAATGCGGAAAATTTCAAGAACTTTGAAAGTTTCTTCAAGTGCAGTCGCAAAAACCATCACGCACTATGATGAAACTGGCTCTCATAAGGACAGCCACAGGAAAAGAAGACAGAGTTATCCCTGCAGCAGAGGATAAACTCATTCGAGTTAACTGCACCTCAAATTGCAGCCCAAATAAATGCTTCACAGAGTTAAAGTAAGAGACATCTCTGAACAGTTGATGTTGAGGTGACTCCGTGAAATCAGGCCTTCATGGTCGAATTGCTGCAAAGAAACCACTACTGAAGGACATGAATAAGAAGAAGCGACTTGTTTGGGCCAATAAACAAGCAATGGACCAGTGGAAATCTGTCCTTTGGTCTGAGGAGTCCAAATTTGAGATTTTTGGTTCCAGCCGTGTCTTTGTGAGACGCAGAGTAGGTGAATAGATGATCTCCACATGTGTGGTTCCAACCGTGAAGCACGGAGGAGGTGATGTGGGGGTGCTTTGCTGGTGACACCGTCTGTGATTTATTTAGAATTCAAGGCACACTTAACCAGCATGACTCCACAGCATTCTGCAGCGATGCGCCATCCCATCTGGTTTGCGCTTAGTGGGACTATCATTTGTTTGTTAGTCTTGTGAAATCCATAGATTAGGGCCTAATGATTTTATTTCAATTGACTGATTTCCTTCTATGAACTATAAGTCATATTTTAAATTGTTGCATTTATATTTTTGTTCAAATAATTACAATGTAACAACGTTTTAGACTTTTGGGGCTCAGCCTTGGTCTTACATGTTGTAGGATGACTCCTCTGAGGATGGAGCGGCCACACAGCAGCAGGGACAGCAGACACACTATGGCCACCAGCACGTCAAAAGCCTCCCGTGCATAGTTCTCTGCTATTGGAGGAAGAAGAGAGGGGTGTTTGAATTAAGTCAGGGAGGGAAGGGAAGGAAGAGGCAAACAGCTAGTAAGGAACAGCAGGAAAGAAGTGAATCAATCTCAAGCTTTACCTCTCCATCAAAAATGTCAGTACCCCCCCATCCCACGCTCTCTCACCATGTCCCCACACGTTGGGGTCTTTGCACTTCTTGATGGAGGCATGGTTGAGCAGGCTGATCTTCACTCTGCCGCTGTGAGCCTTGTTATCCAGGACAACCTGACAGCAGCCACAATACACACACTAAACTTAGCTACAACACAAACCCTGGCTTTATAACAGCTGTCTAAGATACAGTGGGCTATATGGGGCAGCAGTGCTTCCCCTAGGATTTTTTTCAGCAGCGGTGGCAAAGTTGGGCGAAGGGGTGTGGCATGCTAGTGGGCATGGCCAATGGTGCGGTTTTAGAGGCCCTGCTCTTGGCTGCGGAGACAATTTTGCTGTTTTAAAGCTAATTTCCTGCACTTCTACACATTTCGCCATGGTTTATGCCGTGTTCTTATGCCATCGGAGTAACTCAAATTATAACAAAATCAGTGGGGGCCACATGCCATGACTGCCTAGTTTCTTTTTGGTGATTGTTAGTTCTCAAAGATGATCTTATTTTTAAATATATTGCGCCATTATATACAGTGGGGAGAACAAGTATTTGATACACTGCCGATTTTGCAGGTTTTCCTACTTACAAAGCATGTAGAGGTCTGTAATTTTTATCATAGGTACACTTCAACTGTGAGAGACGGAATCTAAAACAAAAATCCAGAAAATCACATTGTATGATTTTTAAGTAATTAATTTGCATTTTATTGCATGACATAAGTATTTGATACATCAGAAAAGCAGAACTTAATATTTGGTACAGAAACCTTTGTTTGCAATTACAGAGATCATACGTTTCCTGTAGTTCTTGACCAGGTTTGCACACACTGCAGCATTGATTTTGGCCCACTCCTCCATACAGACCTTCTCCAGATCCTTCAGGTTTCGGGGCTGTCGCTGGGCAATACGGACTTTTAGCTCCCTCCAAAGATTTTCTATTGGGTTCAGGTCTGGAGACTGGCTAGGCCACTCCAGGACCTTGAGATGCTTCTTACGAAGCCAATCCTTAGTTGCTCTGGCTGTGTGTTTCAGGTCGTTGACATGCTGGAAGACCCAGCCACGACCCATCTTCAATGCTCTTACTGAGGGAAAGAGGTTGTTGGCCAAGATCTCGCGATACATGGCCCCATCCATCCTCCCCTCAATACGGTGCAGTAGTCCTGTCCCCGTTGCAGAAAAGCATCCCCAAAGAATGATGTTTCCACCTCCATGCTTCACGGTTGGGATGGTGTTCTTGGGGTTGTACTCATCCTTCTTCTTCCTCCAAACACGGCGAGTGGAGTTTAGACCAAAAAGCTCTATTTTTGTCTCATCAGACCACATGACCTTCTTCCATTCCTCCTCTGGATCATCCAGATGGTCATTGACAAACTTCAGACGGGCCTGGACATGCGCTGGCTTGAGCAGGGGGACCATGCGTGCTCTGCAGGATTTTAATCCATGACGGCGTAGTGTGTTACTAATGGTTTTCTTTGAGACTGTGGTCCCAGCTCTCTTCAGGTCATTGACCAGGTCCTGCCGTGTAGTTCTGGGCTGATCCCTCACCTTCCTCATGATCATTGATGCCCCACGAGGTGAGATCTTGCATGGAGCCCCAGACCAAGGGTGATTGACCGTCATCTTGAACTTCTTCCATTTTCTAATATCTGCGCCAACAGTTGTTGCCTTCTCACCAAGCTGCTTGCCTATTGTCCTGTAGCCCATCCCAGCCTTGTGCAGGTCTACAATTTTATCCCTGATGTCCTTACACAGCTCTCTGGTCTTGGCCATTGTGGAGAGGTTGGAGTCTGTTTGATTGAGTGTGTGGACAGGTGTCTTTTATACAGGTAACGAGTGGAGAACAGGAGGACTTCTTAAAGAAAAACGAACAGGTCTGTGAGAGCTGGAATTCTTACTGGTTGGTAGGTGATCAAATACTTATGTCATGCAATAAAATGCAAATTAATTACTTAAAAATCATACACTGTGATTTTCTGGATTTTTGTTTTAGATTCCGTCTCTCACAGTTGAAGTGTACCTATGATAAAAATTACAGACCTGTACATGCTTTGTAAGTAGGAAAACCTGCAAAATCGGCAGTGTATCAAATACTTGTTCTCCCCACTGTATATATATATTCTACATACATTATATCTGTATTTACACGCTTATGTTGACACTTAAAACATTTGTGGCGGCCACAATTGAAATGCATATAGGGGAAACTGGGCTGTTCAGGTGAAATTGGACGGTCATCTCACCATAATAGCAAAGGTGTAGCAGTCAGGGATCTCATTGTTGATGATGGTCTGGATGTTTATGGCCTTCAGCTGGAACTGAATGGTCACATTGATCAGCCTGGAGACCAAGAAGAAGAAGATGAGACAAGATCCAGTAAGAGGAATGCATGTAATCTCAATGGAGAAGTGATTACCCAGTAATGTTCCATGTTGATATTTAATGCTGAAACGACTCGAGTTACATAAGCATTACCATAAGCAATACATTAACATAAGAAAGGACTGACAAAATTACAAAAATGGGATTCAAAACCCCATGAGGAATTGCATGCAAGAATAAAAGGGAAGAGGGAGCAAGGGAAACCATTGTGTGTCTCACTTGTGAAACTGGAGAATGAAGTTCTTGTAGTCACTGTAATCAGGAGGAGGGGGGTCTGGTAGTGGGTCCACACCAATGCAATCTGAAAAACACAGAAGGATGGAATAAAAGCAAGTTGAGAGAGAGTAGGAACAAAAACAGAAATCCAGAAGATTTATTTCCAGAATTATATACACTGAGTATACCGAACACCTTCCTAATATTGTGTTGCACCCCTTCAGCTGTGTCACGTTGGCTGGATGTCCTTTGGGTGGTGGACCATTCTTGATACACACAGTAAACTGTTGAGCATGAAAAACCCAGCAGCGTTGCAGTTCTTGACACAAACCGGTCCTACTACCATACCCCGTTCAAAGGCAATTCAATCTTTTGTCTTGCCCATTCACCCTCTGAATGGCACACATACACAATCCATTTATCCTCCCATTCATCTACACTGCTTGAAGTGGATTAAACCAAGTAACATCAATAAGGGATCATAGCTTCACCTGGATTCCCCCAGTCAGTCTGTCATGGGAAGAGCAGGTCTTCCTAATATTTTCTACACTCAGTGTACATTTGACACTTGCAAGTATTCTGTTATTCACTTTTTTTTTTCCCAAAGCCAATGGAAAATACTTTCACAACTTCAACATTTTGAAATACAAGGTTATCTTAAACTACTTCTGTTTAGTTGCCAACCTTGACTCAACCGCTTTTGATAACATTTCAAACAATGGTCCGTTGCCAAAACACATAAAAAAACTGTGTGCTAACGAACTATCTTTGTGAAATCAGCAGGTGAATCGAACAGAAGACGTCCATTTGGCCAGCTCTCTATTATTTTGCTGATGTTAGTGGAAATAGCACTTATATGGTTAATGCTTTTATGGACAGGATCTATTCTCAGTACTGAAAGTAGGGCACGGTTAGAGGGCAACTCTTGCCATATGTGGAGCTTTGACTCACTAACAGTTACTTCCTAATGGGCCAAAGACAACTGGCAGTGGATTTTAAAAAACAAAACCGACAGATTGATGTGAAATACATGGAGGGGGAATTTGGTAGACAACTTAATGAACAGAAAAAAGGAGAATGCGGCCAGGGTACCGGTGATAACTTCGGGGTCGATGTCAAAGGTGTCGTTGATGGGGTCGATGATGCCCCTCTTGTAGTACCGCTGGCACAGAGAGAGGGCACTCCCATTCACACCCTCACCCCACACATATGCATACCGCCCCACTAATGTCTGTGGTAGAGCCAGGTACTGAGGAAAAGAAAATAGAAAGGATGATGAATGGAATAGGTAACATACAGTTATACTAATAGCATGACATCATATAGACAGACAAGGAAGACAAAATATAATTTAAAAACACAGCAATAACACAAGGCATAACATAGAACACAATGAGAGGGTTGAGAAGTCACTCATCTGTGGGTCTCTGTTTAGTGTTGCGTACTGAGATACTAGTACCTGATCTACAGCATAATACATATGGCTATAGAGTTCACTCTGTGTGTGGATTGCCATTGAAGAGCCATCCCGGTAGTCTTTAAGGAAAAGGTGTTTGAAGGATGCTGTGTTCTCTTCCTTGAATGTCACCACCATCTGGTTACTCAAGCCAAACAGGACTAACTAGAGAAGGGAGTGACAGGGGATTAAAGGTTAAAACAATGAAAATCAACAGAAGCCCCATGAATACCAATTATTCAGTTCAGTAAAGGCTAACCTGTACAGTGACGATGAGGATCTTGAGCAGCTGCAGGACCAGTTTAAAGGGCTTGCGGCCCTTGGCGTGGTACTTGTCACAGGGGCTCATGAAGAAGTACTTGAGCTTCCTCCGCAGTGACTCCTCCTGCTGCTGTTGCCTGAGCTCTGAGCCTACCAGACTGGTGACCCGGGGGTTCCTGCCACTGAGGTCATCGGACCTGTAGCTGCTCACAGGCGAGAACAGCTCATCCTTCTCTGAGAGAGAATCAATGACAGACATGGGTTTCTACATACAACATAGGGAAGGCATATCTGAAAAGAGCACTCATAGCTTGATATTGCTGCTGAAAAAGAGGAAGCGGGAAAGCGATGTGGTATAATTTTACTATAATTATATAAATTCAAGCATGCATTGGATCAGTAGGTATGATATAGCCCATTCAATAAGAAAATAGAGACCCCTTGACTTTTTCCCACATTGTTATGTTAGCCTTATTCTAAAATTGATTAAATTGTTTTCCTCCCTCAATCTACCCAAAATAACCCATAATGACAAAGCAAAAACAGGTTAAGATATTTTGTAAATGTATAAAAAAAGAATAATAATAATAAAAATAAAAAAATACATAAGTATTCAGACCCTTTACTCAGTACTTTGTTGAAGCACCTTTGGCAGCAATTACAGCCTTGAGTCTTCTTGGGTATGACGCTACAAGCTTGGCACCCCTGTATTTGTTCCGAAGCCACTCCTGCGTTGTCTTGGCCGTGTGCTTAGGGTCATTGTCCTGTTGAAAGGTGAACCGTCGCCCCCCAGTCTGAGGTCTGGATCAGGTTTTCATCAAGGGATTTCTCTGTACTTTGTTCCATTCATCTTTCACTCAATCCGGACTAGTCTCCTAGTCCCTGATGCTAAAAAACATCCCCACAGCATGATGCTGCCACCCCCATGCTTCACCGTAGGGAGATGCCAGGTTTCCTCCAGATGTGACGCTTGGCATTCAGGCCAAAGAGTTCATCTTGGTTTCATCAGGCCAGAGAATCTTGTTTCTCATGGTCTGAGAGTCATTTAGGTGCCTTTTGGCAAACTCCAAGCGGGCTGTCGTGTGCCTTTTACTGAGGAGTGGCTTCTGTCTGGCCACTCTACTATAACTGCCTGATTGGTGGAGTGCTGCAGAGATTGTTATCCTTCTGGAAGGTTCTCCCATCTCAACAGAGGAACTCTGGAGCTCTGTCAGCTCTGCTCTCCCTGACCATGGCCCTTCTCCCCCGATTGCTCAGTTTGGCTGGGCGGATAGCTCTAAGAAGAGAGCTGGCCGCTCATTCTCAATTTAAGAATGATGGAGGCTACTGTGTTCTTGGGGACCTTCAATGCTGCAGAAATGTTTTGGTACCCTTCCCCAGATCTGTGCCTCGACACATACCTGTCGCGGAGCTGTACGGACGATTCCTTCAGCCTCATTGCTTGATTTTTGCTCTGACATGAACTGCCAACTGTGGGACCTTATATAGACAGGTGTGTGCCTTTTCAAATCATGTCCAATCAATTTCATTTACCATAGGTGAACTCCGATCAAGTTGTAGAAACATATCAAGGATGATCAATGGAAACAATGGAAATTTCTACTCAAAGCAAAGGTTGTAAAAGTACACTAGACATTTACAGAATAAATCATACCTAGTTTGATGATTGTCATAATCAGTGAAAACGTTATTGATTTATGTAACGTTAGCTTAAACGGCATTTTATAGATGTTATGTATGCCAATTTTACCTCGGTTTGTTTACGGAAGTCGGAGGCGACTACCTGTGCTAATTAGCTATCTGCGTCTCCCAACACCTGTGTGGGAACAAGGACGCCACAAACGTGTTGCAACTGAAAAATACTGCTAGTTGCAACTGTTAAAACAGTGTACAGTAAGTGTTTATTTTGCATTTGTGAAATTATTTTGGTGATATGAAAGTAGAAAGCTTAATGTTTCTAGAACCGTACAGCAATTGAGGATCGATTCATGTTCAAATGGATTATTTGGCTGTCAGTCAATTCCCCTCTGAAAATAACATTTAGTGACGTTATATTCTTGGGCTATGTATGAAACAGTAATGGAAGCATTATTGACATACAATTCGCCTATTATGATCATATTGCGATGCCGGGCACTCACAGATGACATGCAGCCTTCTCATTTAACACTATACAACAAATACATTATCCTTATGAAAATAGTTATTTTATACACCTTTAGGTTTACCAAACTCGGTCCTCGGGACACCAAGGGGTGCATGTTTTGTGTTTTCCCTTAACACTACACAGCTGATTCAAATCATCAATAACTAAACATCAAGCTTTAATAATTTTGTAGTGTTAGGGCAAAAACCAAAACGTACACCCCTTGTGGTCCCGGGGACCGAGTTAGGTAAATGCTGGTTAACTTTAAAAATTAGGTTTAGACTGATACATTGAAGTACATGACCAACCTGTACCGTCTTGGATGCAGTTACAGTTCGTTGATGCCATGGCGATGCTTTGCAGGACATGAATGAATTCTTAAGAATAATACAATTTAAGAAATTATCTTTTAGGACTGTCAGAAAGCTAAACATTGAGGAAACAACTTACAGGAGAATAGGGACGCTGCGCTCTACAAACAATCACAAAGCCGCAGCTTCCAATGGTCACATGACAATCACCATGTGACATGTTGTCCGGAAAATGGTCATTGGTCCAAAATATCTAATTCGTGATAGCGTTTGTCAAAACCCATTAGCCCCACCCATTGCATTGATTGTCAAATGATCAAAGCTAGGCTGCGTTCAGTACAACGGAAACGGTGACATAATGAACCAGTTGAAAACCGGGGAGGGGTTATGGGTTCAAAATGTATCCGCTGCCCTTTAAATGTCACTAATTTATTCAAGCTACACCCCGGCACACCCACCGTACGGAGCAAATGTACGTCACACTCTGTTCAAAAACGTACAAGAAATGTAGAGAAAGCGTTTGCTAAATGACTAAAATGTTAAGTACAAATTGTTGAACGTATCAAACGTTCAAACAAATTGAACACAGCCCTGGATTCATCGATTTTCCTCATATGATCACCGGATCTTTAGAATTACTCAGCAAGCCTTTTAATATCAGTTAATTGCTAAAATGCTTACACACGTTGATAAACAGTAAAAGTATTTCAAACATGTCTAGATAGAAACAAATAAAGGTGTAAAATGAAACTACACCTACAAACCCCTGAGTCATGACATTTTTTGCCAACATAATGCTCTGTGGAAATGACCACTGATAACTTTCACATATTTTGAATAGCTTAAAATGTAATTTGTTAGGGAACACAATGACAGTCTTTAATTTCACCATGTTGAACTCAGTTGGAGGGTAAACCATTGCACATATTGGTGTATTATACTGCAGTCCATATTTTCAATGTGTTGGTCCTTTGTGTGATTCAGAAATGTCTTGAGATATCAAAAACAAAAGAGATGACGTTCACATACGTCCTATGCAGTCTTAAGAGATGGTTTAAGATACACTGTCAGTGAGAATGTCAAAGTCATTAGATAAGGGTTGACTGACTGAGGAGATTCACAAGAAACATTGACCTTTATAAATGTTGTCTCATATGAACTCTTGGACCAAATAAATATAATAGCTCAGAATTGGGATTAACATTCTAATCATTCATTCATTTTTACTCTCTCTCACGTGGTGATAAAAAGACATCCTGTTTCACTTCTCAATATACTGTATATTCACAACTCAACTACTCCTATGCAGACTTGTCTACAGACAGACCACTCACTCAGTCCATATCTCAAGTTACTGGCTCGTTCACACGGCAGAGCATATTGAGACCTAGTGAGAATGATGATCAACTTCATCATTCTCTTATTCTAGCATGTGTACACCAACACTCTCTCATCTATCTGCCATCCAGGGCCTTGTCTCTGGCTATCACAGCTTCATCAAACTTGATCATGAGCGTGGTGCCCTTGTGCCAGTGGGCTGTGACCTTGGCAGGGAAGCCACTGTGTGTGAGAATGGCCTCTACGATGCCAGCGGTGAATGCAGCACAGTTTAGTGTGCTGTTCTCCTTGGGCACAGAGATGTAAGCGTTGATCAGTGGCTCCTTCTCTATGATGTAGTAGGTCTTGTCGTCATCGTTGGCCTGCTCCAGCTTGTCTGCCTCCTTACCGAACATAGCTTTCCATACTGACACCTATATGAAGCAAATTGAAAATTATAGACATGTACTTATGCATGGGCATAATGACAAGTGTTACACCTTATGAGACTGTTACATATGAACTTATCTACCTTGAGCCCATGCAAGCACGTACCTTGACGAAGAGCAGTATGTTAAGCACCTTGGTCTCCCTCTTCCCATTCTTCTCCCTCAGCACCAGCACGTCCAGCATACTGGCGCCAACGCTCTGACCCAGGTCTGCCAAGCGTTGCTGCAGCTCGGACACAGAGTATACGCGGCTCTGGCAGTACTGCACCATCTCAGAGAAGAGCAGTGCAAAGGCACTCACACTGACTTCAGTCTTGGGACGGGTTAGAGGCCGTTCCAGGATGTTTGACTTTCCTCTCGTGAACCGAGTGTCCATTTTCTGAAAGAGAATGATCTGTAAATAGAAGTAAAATAGCCTGAAGTGATAATATGCTAGCCATGTCAATTCCAAATTCAGGTAGCCGCGCCTCAAGAGGACCAGTTTCGGCGCATGCGCGGGCTTCGGAAATCTTTACCTGCAGTACATATGCAAAGAGATTAGCCAACGACGATTCCGTAAATTAGGAGGAACTAACTGCATTGAAGAAACATCAAAGTGGCTGCTAGCGCAGATGAAAGCGGACGATAAAGTATGTTGGATGCTAGCATAACTAGCCAGCTAATGTAGCTGCTAGCTAGTGATAATTTAGCTAGCTAAAATTGTCAAGCAAGCTAGCGAACTCACTCGACGACAAAAACGCCAAAACTCAGTCATTCACACTGTTAACAAGCTAAACATATTTATTTAGTTAATTATTCTTATACAAGGACCTAAAACCCCTTACCGTGTTTCAATGTTTTCAGCCTGCTGCTGTGTTGGTGACTTCCTGTTCTGGTCACGTGTCTTGTTCTAGTAAAGCACTGATCTATGATCAGCAGTGCATGTTCTCATCTGACACATAGCGGTTGCCACATGTGTAATCTAAATTACATGCCTTGAAAAAGTTCAAAAAAATGCAAGATGTCCTAATGTCAATTGCATGTTTAAAAAAAATATTCCTGTTAAATGATGCATGGGAATTTCCTTTGAGTTCTTGCTGTGTATTTCCAGGGCCATTTGGAAAAGGAACAAGAACATGCTTGCATTCTCATGCGTCACAGACCTGTCAATGATTAAATAGAGACTGTTACCTAAACACAACACACAATGTGATGCTGTACAGTAGTTTTTAACAGAATTTTGTTTAATATTGAGATATTATGAAACAACAGTCTATGCAAAGTACTCGAGGAGAAGGGGAAAAATAAATTGCTGACCTAAAGGTTGTAATAGTGGCAATGGTGTAATGCAATAAGGTAAACATTTAAATTCAGAAAGACCTTGAGCCATAAGGACAAACACACATGCCCACACACACTTACCTAACAGTTGCCAATTTCCCACACCATGTCCCTCAATAAATGGCTCAAATTAATCAGCACCGTATCTGTTTGTACAGTGGTTGCATAATTCACTTGATGTGTTTGCCTTCCTATAAATGTTCCAAGGTAGGCGATGCAATGCATAATACATGTCAGGAGCACAGGGCGTTGAAGACTCAATGATTTCCCCAATGGAACCGCACCGGAAATGGTGTCTGACCCTTCTTGTGGTCTTGGTCAGTGCTCACACTGATACCAAAGGTAACTCAATCTGTTTGTGTTCACTTTTTTCCTATTTATTTAGAGGTCATGACCAGTCAAACTCTTTTCGAGAGAGAGCAAGAAAGTCAGCAAGGAAATGCATTACAGCTACTTAGAGGAAGAAGTTGCAAGAAAATGCTATTTTAGGCAATATAGGGTGCAGTTATTAATACACATTACAGAACAGTATGTAGTTTCTGTTTATAGAAAAGTGATGCTGAATATTATCAAATGTAAACTAGTTTGTTTTCTGATTTCAGTCACGTCCTCCCAGCATATGGACGACTTCATCAGAGTGTTGGAGCAGGTAGAAGACAGTAACCCTGGACTGGAGCCTGTAAATGTGTTGAGAGGCCTACGCAGGGCAGCCGGTCTCAGAGATGAGTTCATGCAGCACTTCTTGGGCACTATCTGGGAGGACAGCACCTCAGAGGCACCAGTCATGGACTCCAATCTCTCAGATTTCATTGGCAGGGCTATGCGCCACAAGGTGACAGAGAGAGGTAGAGAGGAAGGGGTTGTCCTTACTGCTGATGGCACCACGGTTGCTATGAGCCCAGTCCTCCTGGGTATTGAAGCTGGGCTAGTGTCTGAGACGAGGTGTCGGTTCTGTGGCCTGTACCCCCTCACTCTGGCTAGGAACTTGGGTCTGTCCTTCCAGCGCTTCCACAGCTCTCTCCTCTCCCAACGCCTGGGCCCTGATGGCTGCTGGGACGACGTGACCTCGCCTCAGGTCTTCACCCTCTCCGACAAGCCCTCCCTCGCCACGGATGCCCTGGTTAATGGCGGTATGGATGGTGTGATTCTGGGGATTGAGGTCTCAGCTCAGTCCCAGCGTCCTCTCAAGCTGAGCAGCCTACTGAGGAGGTACTACTGTCATCATCTTGAGGGGGAAGGACTGGATGCTGCTCCTCGTCTGATCAGCCAACTACGCAGGGAGAACTTCAGAGAACTGGCCAGGCCCCACCTCCTGCAGAGGCAGGTGGTGAGATCCCTGGTCCTACAGAGGAGACTGATCGACCACTCCACGATGTTGGCACAGGAAAAGGAAGAGCTGACAGCTGTGGTGAGGGAAGGAATAAAGGAGTTTGTCCACAGATATATAGGTAAGTAAACCCCACTGCAGAGGGAGAGAGTGGAGATAGAGAGGGTTACTGTAGTGCAGGGAAAGCTAAAAAGGATAGGTCAACATTTATTGGAATAATTTTGACTTTGATCCAAGAAAGCACAAATAGTAACAATAATTGAGACATGGTGTTATTGTTGAAAAAAGGAGTGGATAAACATGTTAAAACTCAATCTCTCTCTGGATTGCCCTACCTCTAGACTGTCCAGCTATTATCCCGCGGTGTCAGTGGGGGGCTGCACCATACCGGGGCACTCCCACCCCCCTGTCCCTCCCCCTCTCGTTCATGTACATCCACCACACCTACCAGCCTGGCCAGCCTTGTCTCACCTTTCAGCAGTGTTCTGCAGACATGAGGTCCATGCAACGCTTTCACCAGGATGACCGGGGCTGGGACGATATTGGATACAGGTATGTGTAGTACACAGTAGAGGTCGACGTAACAGGCAGGCTCCTCGTGGAGTGCAATGTAATCAGGTGTTAGAGCATTGGACTAGTTAACTGTAAGGTTCTGATTAATCGGGGCCGATTTCAAGTTTTCATAACAATCGGAAATCGGTATTTTTGGGCGCCAATTTTCTTTATATATTTTTTTACACCTTTATTTAATCTTTATTTAACTAGGCAAGTCAGTTAAGAACACATTCTTATTTTCAATGACGGCCTAGGAACATTCTGCCTCGTTCAGGGGCAGAACGACAGATTTTTAACCTTGTCAGCTCGGGGGATCCAATCTTGCAACCTTACAGTTAACTGTCCAATGCTCTAACACCTGATTACATTGCACTCCATGAGGAGCCTGCCTGTTACGCGAATGCAGTAAGCTAAGGTAAATTGATAGCCAGCATTAAACTTATCTTATAAAAAACAATCAATCAATGACTGTCATTGCTCCAATGTGTACTTAACCATAAACATCAATGCCTTTCTTAAAATCAATACACAAGTATATATTTTTAAACCTGCATATTTAGCTAAAAGAAATCCAGGTTAGCAGGCAATATTAACCAGGTGAAATTGTGTCATTTCTCTTGCGTTCATTGCACGCAGAGTCAGGGTATATGCAACAGTTTGGGCCGCCTGGCTCTTTGCGAACTAATTTGCCAGAATTTTACGTAATTATGACATAACATTGAAGGTTGTTCAATGTAACAGGAATATTTAGACTCATGGATGCCACCCTTTAGATAAAATAAGGAACGGAATAAACGTTTTGTTTTCGAGGTGATAGTTTCCGGATTAGTCAAAGGTATATGGTTTAGAGAGAAATAGTCGACACGTTATAATTCCTGTAATAACTTGCGGCTGAACTTGAAAGGGGTTCCTTCGTTATTTTACCGTTCATGTCTTCCATAGAGAATGTCTTGATCTACTTCAAATAAGGTCTGTGTTTCGTGCAGGCTTAAACCGCCTCGACGTTTTGATACCCGTGTAAATCTCACTAGGATAAGGTAACGTTTGTCAACATATTTTCATAAATCCACTCTACAAAAAAAATGATCTTCGCTTATATTTAGCCCTTATTGATCAGAGTTACCTTGTCCTATGGATATCTACACAGTTATTAAATTGGCACGGTGGTGTAAGCCTACACGAAACACAGACCTTATTTTAAGTGAATCTAAAAATATCCTATGGAATAAATGAAGGAACCGCTTTTCAGATTTTGCTAGAAGGTGTCATGGGAATTATGACTCGCACTTTGGTCGTCAATTCTTACCATGCCCATTATTAAAATAGGATTACCTGCATATAGAAATCACAGTTTTTGTTTTCAACATTCATCACAGGTAACTTAAACTCTATTTTTATTCAAACAGTTGAGAGTATTTGTCTCCTAAGCAGACTCTTCAGTATCATTGTCACTTCAGAGCTGTGTGTGTGTATTTATGTATTATATTAAGTTAAAATAAAAGTGTTCATTGTTCATTCAGTATTGTTGCAATTGTCATAATTACAAAAATGTGTGTATGTGTATGATATATATATAAAACATTTTCTTTTTTAATAAATCGGCCGATTAATCAGTATCGGCTTTTTTTGTCCTCCAATAATCGGTATCGGTATCGGCGTTGAAAAATCATAATCGGTCGACCTCTAGTACACAGGTCTTAGGATATAGTGCCTTCAGAAAGTATTCATACCCCTTGACTTATTACACATTTAGTTGTGTTACAGCCTGAATTCAAAAGGAATTAAATAAATAAAACAATCTCACCCATCTACACACAATACCCCAAAATGACAAAGTGAAAAAAAATTATAGAAATGTTTGCAAATGTATAAAAATTAAATACAAATATATCTAATTTACATAAGTATTCACACCCTTGAGTCAATACATGTTAGAATCACCTTTGGCAGTGATTACAACTGTGAGTCTTTCTGGGTAAGTCTCTAAGTGTAAGGACCGACTCAGGAGATGAGAAGCAGGTACAGAGATTCAACATTTAATCAGGAAACAAACAAAGACCAAGACAAGAACAGCGTCAGCACACGGGTACAAAACGACAACTGACAATTAATGCTGAAGCAGGGAACAGAGCAGGGAACCAGACAGATATAGGGGAGGTAATGACAGAGGTGATTGAGTCCAAGTGAGTCCAATAATCGCTGATGCGCGTGACAGGGGGAAGGCAGGTGTCCGTAATGATGGTGGCAGGAGTGCGTAATGCTGGGGAGCCTGGTGCCTTTGAGCGCCAGGGAGGGGGAGTGGGAGCAGGCGTGACACTAAGAGCTTTGCACATCTGGATTGTACAATATTTGCACATTATTATTTAAAAAAATCTTCAAGCTCTGTCAAGTTGGTTGTTGATCATTGCTAGACAGTCATTTTAAAGTAATGACAGATTTTCAAGCCGATTTAAGTCAAAACTGTAACTAGGTCACTCAGGAACATTCAGTGTCGTCTTGGTAAGCAACTTGAGTGTATATTTGGCCTTGTGTTTTAGGTTATTGTCCAGCTGAATGGTGAATTTATCTCCCAGTGTCTCAGTAGTCTCTCAGGAGACTGAACCAGGTTTTTCTCTAGGATCTATTCCATTATTTTTTATCCTAAAAAAAACTCCTCAGTCCTTGCCAATGACAAGCATACCCAGAACATGATGCAGCCACCGACCATGCTTGAAAATATGAAGAGTGTTACTCAGTAATGTGTTGTGTTGGATTTGCCCTTAAACATAACGCTTTGTTTTCAGGACATAAAGTTCATTTTTACCCCACGTTTTTGGCAGCCTTATTGCAAACAGGATGCATGTTTTCTAATATTTTTTATTCTGTACAGGCTTCCTTCTTTTCACTCCGTCATTTATTTTAGTATTGTGGAGTAACTACAATGTTGTTGATCCATCCTCAGTTTTCTCCTATCACAGCCATTAAACCTCTTAAGGATCCGCCCCTTTTCCCCCCAATTTTTTACGAAAATGACATACTCTAATCTAACTGCCTGCAGCAAGGATATGCATATTCTTTGTATCATTTGAGAGGAAAGACTTTGAAGTTTGTGGAAATGTGAAAGGAATGTAGGAGAATATAACACAATAGATGTGGTAAAAGATAATACAAAGAAAAAAACGTTATTTTGTATCTTTTTGTAACATCATCTTTGAAATGCAAGAGAAAGGCCATAATGTATTATTCCAGCCCAGGTGCAATTTAGATTTTGGCCATTAGATGGCAGCAGTGTATGTGCAAAGTTTTAGACTGATCCAATGAACCATTGTATTTCTGTTCAAAAATTTGTATCAAGACTGCCCAAATGTGCCTAATTTGTTTATTAATAACTTTTCATGTTCAAAATTGTGCACTCTCCTCAAACAATAGCATGGTATTATTTCACTGTAATAGCTACTGTAAATTGGACAGTGCAGTTAGATTAACAAGAATTTAAGCTTTCTGCCAATATCAGATATGTCTATGTCCTGGGAAATGTTCTTGTTACTTACAACCTCATGCTAATTTCATTAGCATACTGTACGTTAGCTCAACCATCCCGTGGACAGGACACTGATCCCGAAGAAGTTTTAGCATGAGTTTTGAAATACTACCTCATCTCTGTAACCCGGCCCACACATACAATTATCTACTGTGTAAGGTCCCTCAGTCGAGCAGTGAATTTCAAAAACAGATTCAACCACAAAGGCCAGGGAGGTTTTCCAATGCCTCGCAAAGAAGGGCACCTATTGGTAGATGGATAAAACGAAACAAAAAAGCAGACATTGAATATCCATTTGAGCATGGTTAAGTTATTAGTTTCACGTTGGATGGTGTGCCAATAGACCCAGTCATTACAAAGATACAGGCGTCCTTCTTAACTCAACTGCCAGAGAGGAAGGAAACCATTCAGGGATTTAATCATGAGGCCAATGGTGATTTTAAAACAGTTACAGAGTAGAGTAAACAGTTACACTATTATTGCACATGGAGTGAGTCCATGCACCGTATTATATGACTTGTTAAGCAAATTTTTACTTTTTTAAACTTTTTTTTACTTTTAGGCTTGCCATAACAAAGGAGTTTAATACTTATTGACTCAAGACATATTAGCTTTTCATTATTAAGGAATTTTAGAAAATGTCTAAAAACATAATTTCACTTTGACATTATAGGGTGTGTAGAGTGTGTAGACCAGTGACACAAAATCTAAATTTAATAAATGTAAAATTCAGGCTGTAACACAACAATGTGGAAAAAGTAAAGGAATGTGAATACTTTCTGAAGGTGCTGCACAGTTGGACACTACACAGCCTCCTCGCAAACCACAATGCTTATGTAATGTGTCAAGTTTGAGTATACAGTATGTGTGTATGTGTGTGTGTGTCGCTCTCATAATTAGAGGTTAGAAATTAGCTGTCCAATTCTGGTAATTGTTGTTTACCAAGCAAAATGTGACTTGATGATGAATCACTCATGATGAATGACTCATCCCTTGCCGATGTTTGCCTCCAGCTTTGTGGCAGGCTCTGACGGGTACCTCTATGAGGGGCGTGGGTGGCACTGGCAAGGGGCCCACACTAAAGGTTACAACTCCAAGGGCTACGGGGTGTCATTCATCGGTGACTACACCTCCAGCTTGCCATCGCAGCAGACCATGGAGCTGGTGAGAGATCGTCTGGCATCCTGTGCTGTGGGAGGCGGGCGACTGGTCGGTAACTTCACCCTGTATGGCCACAGACAGCTGGTTAAGACTTCCTGTCCTGGAGACGCCTTCTACTCAGAGATCACAGGCTGGGAGCACTTTGGGGTAAGAGAGTGTGTGCAGTATGTACAGATGTAGGATCTTAATTTGATCACACTGTTGGAGGATAACTTTCCTGCAATGCATGACATGTAAAACTTGTAGTGTATTTGAGGTTTAAAAATGCTTCTGAAGTTTGCTGTTTCCACTTTAAAATTTCAGACTTGATTTTTCATTGCAAAAAATGAATCAACCCCTAAAATAATTTCCATTAATTATAATCCACATAATATTTCAAATTTCCTGTTGCTGTTGGATTATTTTCCTGCTGTAGCAAACTGACTCAAATTAAGAGCCTACATCTTTGTGTACATGTATATGTGGGGGTTATCAGGCAGTTATTAACAATGAATAGGCCTATGTGTTTTTGTTATTTCATGTCTAATGGTCTTATCTCTCCACAAACTTACTTTCATTCTTTCCATTTTCCCCAGGAGGTTCAAAACTGAAGATATTGTGAAAAGTGGAGTGATTAATCTCACAGAATAAATATTTGTAATTTGGCTCCAGTGTTTGCCTTTTGTTTTATCAACATCTGTTATATATGACTTTCTGATAGTTGCTCTGATAGAGCTGTTCTGAATAGGTCAGGGAATTATGTTGTCAGTTTTGCGTCGGCACCAATCAATCAATTGACAGCTTTTATTGCTTTTTCATTGCGTACACCTGGTCATCTTGGTGAGACACCCGCAGGGAGTGGGGTCACGCCCAGGGGCACCATTGTACAGCGCACCTGGAGCAATTAGGATTAAGTGCCTTGCTCAAGGGTACAGCAACAGATTATTTCACCTTTCGGTGCTGGTATTTGAACCAGCAACCTCTTACTGGACCAACGCTCTAACCTCGCCCCTATGGGCATACTACACAATTTGATGCAGTTTGTGATGTGAGAAATTCTATAGTTCAGTAAATGGCCTGAAAGCTAGGTCTTCATAAGTCTACATAATCATAGGTTTAGTACATAATCTGATTGTTGGTCACAGGCAGCTCACTAGTGTCACCTACTGTAAAAAATAAAATAAAAATAAAAAAGACTCGAACAAGGCTTTACACATTTTAGTACACTATTTGTGATATTGTTCTGTTTATCATGTTGAATCATAAATGCTAAAAAATAGTAGTGAGTAAAATCACACACACACACATTTTACCATTGCATTTTTCCAGTGCAATGCAATCAAATTGAACTTGACCGCAGAGGTTGAACTTGAACGTTTGCTCCAAACTATTTTCTGCTCTCTATCACTGCGATCAAGCTATCCGTGGTCAAGCTACCTGCATTAAACCGTATTGTCAGTGTAGTGGCGCATGTAAATTGGAACATGGATTTGAGAGGGATAGCCTGACCTCAGTTCTAAATCGACGTCACTCACGTAGCCGTGGCGTGCCTGCAGGCAAATAACATGGAGTCGAGTGTGTGGTCTCTGCAAGCGGGTTCATGGAAAAAATGTAGCACCGATGTAACAAAAATATAGCAACACACTCCACATGCATTCATGGACTGAGGATATTCGTAGCTTTGTTCCATATAAAGCATGGAGAACGGTGCGTAAACAACTCCTTTTCTCAGACCACAAGCCAGGCCGTTTTCCGTGAGTACTTAATAACGGGCGTTATAACATTATAAACATTTTTGCACATATTTATATAATGCTTGCTACGTCCATCCACAATGCCCTTGCAGGTAGATATCATTTTTTTCCCCATCTTAATGTGTTAGCTACTTGCATTTGCGTTTATTTTTAGTTAACAAGCGAGACAGGGCCTGAATAAAAGTATACTTTTGTATGTGGCCATTTGGGAAATATGTTATATTCTCACAATATCACCAGACATTGTGAAAATGGGTCAGACATTCCCAAAATTGCAGTGGGCTGAACCTGTGACGCCACTGCGCTATGCTTGTTACCATCTCTTGCATTTACGATTTGTCAAATTCATCAAGGTCTTGGTGTGATATTGTGGCTCACTGACAATGCAGCATTTGAAGCAGAAAATCAAGTGGCCAACCCAGACCCCCAAATGAGTGCCATGATTTTCCAATGACTTTAAATTGGTTGTTTTGTGTGCATCAGAACACCTTTTCTGGAGTGCTGCTTATCTCTCTGTTATGACAGTATTACGGAAGTGTACCCCGTGTGTGTGTATATAAAAACAGTGGAAGAGAACACCACACACAATGTAGACTGTAGTGGTCAGCAGTGGGACGCCATACTGTGCTCTGGGGACCATGGAGCTAGAGGGGGATTCTCTTTCCCCCAGGGATTCCTTCACCTCAGTGAGCAGCTATGGGCCACCACCCTCATTCTCAGCACAGGACACCGTAACCCACAACTTCCTAAATCACACCTTACAGGTAAAGAGGATCCTATCATGGTCGACCACCACATGCTGAATTTGCTGAAACATAGGCTTTTACATAAGTGAAAATCACAGACTTCAGAATCAATGTCAGTTGCATTCAGTATGCTGTCTCTTGCTGTGAGATTGTGTCAATGTCATCAACAGGTTTCAGACGAGCTCATCTTCAGTGGGAGCCCATGGTCCAGTGGTGGCAATGGGGACTTTGAGAGGACCGGAGGCCCCCTATCCCAGGTGGAATCAGGGAGGAGTGCACAGAGGAGCATCAGGCCCTCAGCCTTTCCCTCCTCCCTGACCTGGGACTCTGACTCTGAGAAAGAGACACTAGACGGTAGCTATCACACTTGTTTATTACTGAGCCTTGTATGAACACAATATGAATCATACTATTTAATTTTTAAGTGTGTCCCGTCTATGTCACTAGTGCAGTTATGGGCTTTCCTAAATGTGATGCTATCAGTTAAACTTGTTGCTATCACCCACAGCTATATTTGTTGTCACTTCCAGAATGTTTGAATGTTCCTCCGTCTACTTGTAGTCAGAACTGTGTCTCTTACTAGGAATGACTACGGTAAATCTTTGCCTGTGAATTTACCTGTGGGTGGCCAACATGTGAAGTGATGTTCCTGTTGTTGTCTGTTTTGTGGGTTGCGCTGTCTGTCAGAGGAAGAGCTACAGCACTTTTCTAACCCTCACGGTCTGGCCGCTCACAGCCCAGGATCCCTCTCCTCTGGACCCAGGTGAGATGGAGGAATAGAAGGGCAGCCAGCAGGAAGATAGTTATGTGTGATAGGATACGACACCGCAAGGCAGACAGAGAGTAAAGCAGAGTGGTCAAATAAAGTGACAATCGGCCACACTAACAGGTTAGGCGGACACATGGTCAGATAGACAGATAGGGACTCATTGCTCTTTCTGACCCACTCATACAACTGTCTCGTTCTGTATAATTTTGTCCAGACCTGACAGTGAGGATGACCAAGGACCTGAACAACTGCAGCACTTACCCACTGAGACAAACCTACTCAGCCCTGTGGAGGAGCGGGACCAAGACAAGCCTAACACACACAGAGAGGAGCCAAAGAAGGCCCAACCCAGTTCAAAAGAATGTAAGCATGATGGGGAGCAAGGGAAAACACTAAATAACACAGTTTATTTTCTAAATAACTCCTTTCCTAATATCCTTTTTTCTCTTGACCATCCACAGTGGTAGATGACAGAGTCTGGAATATATCGGAGAAAGCTGAACTGTTTCAGTCCAAAGTGACATCAAAGGAGGGGTGCAAAATTGAGGAGGAGGGAGAGGAAGAGGACCTGACAGGGAAGGACAAGGAGCCTGAGCGGGATGTGTACACCTTTCCTGGGGACTCAGACACAGAGAGCCCCCCACCAGCACCCTGGGCACACTGCACCTTCATCCAGCGTCGGAAGAAGAAGAGGGCCCTGCTCAGGCCCTTCTCTGGCCAGGGCTCCTGGGAACGCACATCAACAGGAGCTGGAAAGAAGGCAAGGAGTGCTTCCTCAAGAGCAAAGAGCTTGGGGCCAGTGAATGTGAGTGGAGGGGCCTATGACTTTAAGGAGGACTTGGAAAAGGCAACAGAGGATCTGGAGAAGGTAGAAGAGGAAAAAGGTGGTGAAGAAGGAGGAGGAGGAGACGGAGAGCTTGGTAAAGAGATTTTCACCTGTGTGGAATGTAGCATTTACTTCAAGAAGCAGGTCTACCTGCAGGATCACATGCAAGAGCACAGTCAGAGCAGGCCGGGGGCTGGCAGGAGGGAGCGCGGAGTGAAGGGCGCGCGATTTCGGTGCGTGGAGTGTGGATGGAACCTGTCAAACAGGCTGGCTCTGGCGGACCACAACAGACGACACCAGGAGTCTCGTCAGAAGATCCTGGAGGAGATTGGGAAGCTGAGTGACAGTGGGAAAGGAGAGACTACGCAAGGTGAACCGAGCAAGGTGACCAAACCTGCAAGCCCAGTCCTAGAACCATTTGTAGCTCTAGTCACGACTCCAGCTCCATTCACAGAGCCAGATCCAGTTCCAGTCCGGGCCCCAGTCAAAGCTCGAGCCAAAACCCCAGTCAAAGCAAAGGTCAAAGGCCCAGCCAATCGTCGTTTTCTCTGCTTCAAGTGTGACTTCAGTACACGCACCTCACAGGCATTGGCTAATCATGCCAAGACCCACAACAGAAAACCTACTGGTCTGCAGCGAGCATCTCCGCGCTTTCAGCCAAAGCTCACTCCTATGGAGCCGTCTGTGTCACCTGGATCTGGATCTGCCTCTGGCCTGACCTCCATCTCTCTCACTTGTGATCAGTGTGCCTTCCAGGCCTCCAGTCAAACTGCTCTGAAGGAGCACCAACACGTGGCTCACCCCGCGCAGACCTCCATCTGTGGGGAAGGGCCTGAAGAGATGAACCGTCCAGGGTCCAGAATTGATGCTTCCTCTCCACCATGTTCTGATACGCTTTCTAAACCTGTCTCTCCACCAGAGGACCAAAGCCAGTCAAAGGCCAGTAAGTCTTCTTCCTCTAGTTGGATCTCTGCTATGGAGGACAGTGACACACAGCCCCAACCATCAAACACTGCTCCAGCTCCCCAGCGTAGAGAGATAGCCTTTAAGACCATCGGGAACAAGAGGGCAAATAGGAGAGGGAAGGCTGGGACAGAACTCCTCTGGCCAAATTCCAGACTGGACAGCGGGCCACCTGAGACCGATGATGCACAAAGCCAGGGCCAGAGCCCTGACCTGGCAACCGATATGAACCAAAAAGAGACTGAATCACTTGTTGGATCCAAACCGCTCACCAGGGCTCGATCCCTCCGAGGTGAGACTAAGCTGCAGAACCTATCCCCTCAAGCCTTCTCGAATACAGATGAAAGAAGCCAATACCTTAGAGTTTCTTTAGAGTCTCACCTATTGCACTGCTCTCATGCTAATTCTAGACAAACCTTTCACCGTTAATGGTCTGATACACTAGAGCAGTGGTTCCCAACTCCAGTCCTTGTGTACCCCCAACAGTACACTTTTTTGTTGTAGCCCCGAACAAAAAACACTTTATAAGGGCCTGATGATTAGTTGACATGTTGAATCAAGTGTGCTTGTCTGGGGCTTCAATACTGTTTGGGGTACTTGTGGACTGGAATTGGGAACCACTGCACTAGAGAATGGCCACACTATATGCATATGCAAAAATATTCTACTGTCCAGAATATTTTGTACTCCTGAGGCTATTCTGAATTCCAATTCAATATTTTCTCTTTTTATTTTCACCTTGGACATGCACAGTTGGGTAACCTGTGATATTTGTCCTTCGATATTGAAATTATATTCACCTAGAATGCATAACTTGTGCTTCATGCATGTGTACCTTTGGACAGTGTTATCAAATAACATCACAAGCCTGCAGATCAGTCACTGGGTTGGCCGTAACTGAAAATGCCCAGCAGTCCCTGCCTGGCCCATAACTGAACCTGGGTTGCCCGTTGCTTCCCCTCCATGCTCTGTGGAGGTGCCTGCCCCAGCCATGCAGCTGAAACGCATTTTCTTAGCCAGCCTGTGGGGGGCAGCAGAGTGCCTGGGGCTGACTGAGGGCCAGCAGGCCCAGCTAAGACACACGCTGTCCCTTGTCCTAAATGAGCCCAACCGCTTTGACCCCCAAACTCTCCTCTCTTACCTTGGCCGTTGGGAGGGAGGCAAGGCGATGGGTGAGTGACAGGCTGAGTTGTGAAGTAGCCACCTGGCATGCAGTGATGCATGGATCCCCTCACCAAATACAATATAGTCAGCCTTATCTTCCTTGCGCTCTCCCCTAATCAATATAAAGGCTCAGTTGCTAGGTGAGTAGATGTCTGTTTCTAATTTCACCCCATTGCATCTTATCACTGTGTTCTTCATGTTGCGTCTGTTTAAATGGCCTCTGTAGTGTTTGTTCTATCTCTGTCCTGAAGGGTCTCTGTATATGATGCCTATTCTTGATGTGCCACTACAGCACGTAGTAAATTGATGTGATATAAAGTTATCTCATCTGCTGTTGAAGATTGATTGAGGCAGTTACTGACACAGCAAAAATCCAGCGGCACATTGGCTCTCCAGGACTGGGATTGAACACTTGTCTATTATAATACTGTGTACTAAATGGCTGTCTCAGCTCAGCCTCATACTATATCCCTTTCCTTCCTGTGCTAGATGACTCCTCTCTAAAACAACAGAGCCCCACAGCCTCATGCTCTACAGAAGGGAAGCCCGTGAAGGAAGAGGAAGAGGACGGGGAGACAAAGGTTGCTTTTGAAAAGAAGAGTAACAAGGTTTTTGCTGCTGAAAATGACGATGATGATGACAACGATGATCATGACGAAGAAGAAGAAGAGGAAGAGGAGAATATCCGGCGTTTCCTAGCGGAGGGCATATCAGATGAGGATTATGAGGAGATTGATGAGAAGACGGGGACCCTGAAGAGCGTGGAGAGGAAATGCCCCTACTGCCCTGATCGCTTCCACAACGGCATCGGGCTGGCCAATCACGTGAGGGGCCACCTCAACCGAGTGGGCGTCAGCTACAATGTGCGCCACTTCATATCCCCTGAGGAGGTCAATGCCATTGAGAAGAAGTTCTCCTACCAGAAGAAGAAGAAAAAGGGTATCTGGAATCTTTGTTATTACATTGTTACGACCTTGTCTGGTGTATGATGCGGTATATTTGTAATAAACTATAATGTAACAAAGTAACAAGTATCAGTCAGGGTAGAGGATGTGTACAACTTCCAAGTCGGTCTGTAAACTGCTAACCTTATGTGCCCTTCTCTCTCTTCAGTTGCCAACTTTGACCCGGATACGTTCAGTGTGATGCGCTGTGAGTTCTGCAATGCTGGCTTTGACACCCGGGCTGGTCTGTCCAGCCATGCCAGGGCGCACCTGCGGGACTTTGGGATAACTAACTGGGAGGTGACTGTCTCGCCCATCCATATCCTCCGGGAGCTCTTCTCCAGCCGCCCAGACCTGGTCCTCCCCACAGCCCCCCCACGCAGCCCAGCCTCAGACGAGGAGGAGGAGGAAGACCTGGAGACGGAGGAGGAAGAACCAGGGGGAGGGGAGGGGAGTGAAGAGGCAACAGGTGCTACAGTCTCCAACCTACTGCCATCGTCGCCTTCTCAGCCTTGGGAGAAAGACCACAGCGTTGGTGAGCCTGAAGGTGTGTGTGTACCTGGTGTGTATACTGTAGGATGCCTTTTTGAGCTGGCATTGTGGTTTATGAATACAACACACTGTGGTCTGACTGTGTTATAGGTTGTTGGTAGATTACATGATGGTTGATCAGCGTGAATAAGACTTCCAAAGAAATGTCTCAGTGCTGAATATGGTAACTCAATGGTAACTATAGTGGCAATGCAATGCACAAGGGATATTGAATGATGAAAACGATTCTGTGCAATAGTTTTGCAACTATTTTGCATTATGGAACTACTCTCCTGATGTGGCACTTTGCCTGTTGGTGTTGTAACATCAGTCCCTAGTTGTGAGACTTGTGTGATGTAGCAGATTTTAAGTCTATGATGAACTGCAGTATTTGGGACAAAGTGTTACTGTAAATCAAGCATATTAGAGGAAGAG
The DNA here is from genome assembly GCF_045679555.1 of Salvelinus alpinus. Classification (NCBI taxonomy): domain Eukaryota; kingdom Metazoa; phylum Chordata; class Actinopteri; order Salmoniformes; family Salmonidae; genus Salvelinus; species Salvelinus alpinus. The sequence goes on from NC_092086.1 coordinate 41,905,870, forward strand.
ACTCAGATGCCCATGGTTGATGTGGTGCTCAGTGCGTTTGTCCCAGCCTCTGCTCGATTGGTCACGCCTTAGTTTAGCGGTGCATGTGTACGGGGGCAAAATGGCTGCTTCCACCTCCCTGCAGACACAAACAATAGCGGAAAAACTGTCTGGCTTTAGCTGCTGGGAGTCCGATGCACCACAGCTACTGACCGGTGAGTACAACTCACCGTAACGTCCGTGCCCTTTAAACATTAATCGGCTTCATTGTTGCACGTCGCGTCGTAGCCCGTATTGTTTGCTGTAAGTCAAAATTGTCTCTAGACACATTAGCCGTCAAAAAAATCTAATCAGATGAGACCATTTAAAATCACTGTCGCGCACTAAAGGTGAGATAGACAAAGTCAAGGCATTGGCTACAAATGTGTCATTCTTGTCATTGTTCGAGTTTCTTGTATCACTGTAGCTACGCGCGCAGGAATGTGTTTTGCAACATTTGATGCGGACTGTCATTTTCTGTGTGATATATTTTGTGCGTCTCGGATGACGTTCACTATTTCCAATACTGCAGGATTTCTAAAATTACCTACAGTTCCCAAATCCTCGCCATTTTACTTTCCTTTGATTTCTTGAATGTGGTCTCTCTGGTGTCATTCTTTATGAATGCATTGCCTCATGCTTATGATACAGGAATAACGGACTACAAATCTGTAATCGTATCAAAACTTATTTAGATCTTAAAAATACATTTAAGTGTCACTTTTTATTAAGTGTCAGGTTACTTGATGTTACTGTAGGCCTACTACTGCTATATAATGAAAACTAAAGTCCGGATTTTGTAACTTTGTTACTTTTAATAGTTTTATCAAACCAGGGTATAATTTTTCTGCAGTGATCACATTTTTGATGCTGCAAATAAAGCGAGAAAAATCAAAGGTGTCATTTGCTCTGCGAGCACCCTGAGACGAGATCAACTGACAAGCGCGGAGCCGCCCACCAGACAAAAAGCATTGTCTACTCACGTCGCTTATGATTTACCGTTTTGTCGCAGAAAATGGTAGTTTTGTCCCAGAAATACACCATCGCAATGAAAGGCATGTGTCTGTTACGAAATGTACAACAGCAGGAAAACGAACAGTGTTTTGCCATTATCACAGGTCTACACGCTTGAAGAAGTGATTTATTAGACAGACTACGTCTGAAGCGTCAATAGAGCGCTGCAAATTGCAGTTATTTTAATGAATATCGTATTATTATTATTAGCTACTCCATTGTAAAGGTTATTTGTATTTTTTGTTATTCATACAGAAACATAATACATTGTATTATTTTAAAACTATTTAATTTGCCTATGCATACACTATATACAAAGTATGTGGACACCTGTTCAAGTTAGTGGATTCGGTTATTACAGCCACACCCATTGCTGACAGGTGTATAAAACCGAGCACACAGCCATGCAATCCCCCTACAAACATTGGCATTAGAATGGCCTTACTGAAGAGCGCAGCGACTTTCAATGTGGCACCGTCATAGGATGCCACCTTTCCAACAAGTCAGTTCGTCAAATTTCTGCCCTGCTAGAGCTGCCCCGGTCAACTGTAAGTGCTGTTATTGTGAACTGGAAACGTCTAGGAGTAACAACAGCTCAGCCGTGAAGTGGTAGGCCACACAAGCTCACAGAACGGGGTCGCCAAATGCTGAAGCGCGTAGCGCATAAAAAATGTCTGTCCTCAGTTGCAACACTCACTACCAAGTTCCAAACTGCCTATGGAAGCAATGTCAGCACAATAACTGTTCGTCGGGAGCTTCATGAAATAGGTTTCCATGGCCGAGCAGCCGCACACAAGCCTAAGATCACAATGTATAATGCCAATCATTGGCTGGAGTTGTGTAAAGCTCACCGCCATTGGACTCAGGAGCAGTGGAAACTCGTTCTCTGGAGTGATGAATCACGCTTCACCATCTGGCAGTCCGACGAACCAATCTGGGTTTGGCGGATGCCAGGAGAACGCTACCTGCCCCAGTGCATAGTGCCAACTGTACAGTTTGGTGGAGGGCTGTTTTTCATGGTTCGGGCTAGGCCCCTTAGTTCCAGTGAAGGGAAATCTTAATGCTACAGCATACATTCTAGACGATTCTGTGCTTCCAACTTTGTGGCAACAGTTTGGGTAAGGCCCTTTCCTGTTTCAGCTTGACAATTTCATCTTTATTTACTCCCATGCACAAAGCGAGGTCCATACAGAAATGGTTTGTCGAAATCAGTGTGGAAGAACTTGACTGGCCTGCACAGAGCTCTGACCTCAACTCCATCGAGTGTAACCGATGTGAAATGGCTATCTTATTAGCGGGGTGCGCGCTAATAGCGTTTCAATCGGTGACGTCACTCACTCAGAGACCTTGAAGTAGTTGTTCCCCTTTGCGGCTTTTGTGGAGCGATGGGTAACGATGCTTCGTGGGTGCCAGTTGTTGATGTGTGCAGAGGGTCCCTGGTTCGAGCCCAGGTAGGGGCGAGGAGAGGGACGGAAGCTACACTGTTACACGAGCACCTTTGGAATGAATTGGAACACCGACTGCGAGCCAGGCCTAATTGCCCAACATCAGTGCCCGACCTCACTAATGCTCTTGTGGCTGAATGTAAAGCAAGTCCCCGCAGCAATGTTCCAACATCTAGTGGAAAGCCTTCCCAGAAGAGAGGAGACTGTTATAGCAGCAAAGGGGGTACCATCTCCATATTAATGCCCATGATTTTGGAATGAGATGTTCGACGAGCAGGTGTCCACATACCTTTCGTCATGTTGTGTATTTTCATGCATTACCAGTTACCAAAATGAATACTTATGTAATTTTCCTGGTGACATTAGGCTCCATGTTTAATTCACATCCTCCCAGGTTAATGACTCTTTAATGAATGACTCATTCATTTGGTTGTGTTTCAGGCGGGGAGGAGGAAGAGCAGATGCCAGCACTGGAGAGCTTGACCTCCAGCCCAGGGAGGAAGGGTCTGTTTTCCCTGGACCCAGAGAGCCCCTCCCCGAGGGATGAAGCTGACATCAAAGGTGAGACCGAACAACATGGGGCAAGATGAGATGAGACATAATGGTCCCCTGGGATCTGGAGGTTTTGTTAGGTGGCAGACAGATGTGGCTGAGGTTACCACAGCCCGTGTACATCACGTCTCAATGGAGTTGAGTGGTGATTCATTTTGTCGTTTTGTACCTACATCAGGTCGATATCAGACAATAAAAATTGCCATTCTTTAATGCGTACCTTGTACCTATGTTTGTCCTGTGTAAAGGCGATCTTTTATTTGGGTGCTGAATTCCGTAGTTTATGATTAAAACGTAATTTTATATCCTTATTCGGACGGGATTCGTTTTATTGGTGGAGGTCAGGTAATGTAATTATGGGCACGAACACAAAACACCATTTCTGTAATTGTAGTCCCGCCCGAATTTGGCATGTCAGTCAGTTTTACATGGCAGGAGAGTAACAATTCCAGCCAGCATAACCTAATGTTTTTTGGCAAACTCCAAGGTCCTCTGATAATGCTAGTCCTGTGCGTAACGACATCCCTGTGTTTTTCGAGACATTACAAGAGTTTGATAGGTGCTGCGCACAGTTTGAGCAAAGAAACAAGAACTGATTTGAAAAATTGATGCTTAAACAAAATGCTACGCATATATTTTATATGAATGGCTTAAATTGATTTCACAGTGAATACTTTTGTTTATAGGCTACGTTTTGTGCCAATGAATGGAAGTTGAACATCACCAAATGTGTCAGTTTAATTAAATGTGCAATAAAAAAATATTGTGCCTAGGCCTATTTAATTCAACTGTTGCTGTTGATGTAGGCAATAGATTGCAAACAGGGCTTCCCCGATTCCCCACTGAGCTAAACTTTTTTGGAATTGGCAAGTTCACTTTCTCATCCATAAATGCATCTCAAGTGCAAGAGCACTGTTCAACAGCTCACATCAGCAGGATGGGAGGCCTTTTCATTAGGACAGTCTACCGTCAATCCCTAAAATAATGATTATGATCACACTTCCGCAATTTAAACGTTTTGGGGACACCTTTACATTTGGCCGCCAAGCATGAGTTATCAGTGTTGCCTTTATCGTCTAGACATGATGTTGACATATCTTCACACTTAGAATAAAACCCTCCAGGCTTCCGTCGTAGTCAATTGAATGAAAACAAATGAAGAATTAAAGGCGGCAGTTTGTTAAAACGTATACCGTGCGAATTGTCCTCTGGAATAATTCAAATGCTGGGGTATTAATTACATTACCAGCGTCTCTGCTAATACTAGTCCCGTCCGAATAGGGCTCTAATGTTACGTTTGTCAAATTGTGCTGCATAATTCACTGTTTTCCAACGGAGTATGAAGTTAGCGACTTCAAACATATAATTTTTTTAACACTTACTGTGTACCTGTGCTTGTCCAGATTGTCATACAGCTGTCAGAGGGAGTTGTATCCATAGTTTTGATGAAAATTGCATCTCCTGCCAAAAAAAAAAAATCGTCCTTCAATGCCGGGGTTGTTCCTTCTTCATTAGCAAACAACGGTGTAGGTCACGTAAAATGCTGTTTGCATCAAAAACTACGGATTGCAGCAAACTCATTGCCACTCAACTCCATTGTATCATGGAGTTGAGAATTCTCAGCTACACAGCCTCCTGCTCTTTTTGTCACCATCCGTTAATTGAAGTGCTATAAATTATGTAATAATACACACACCAGTGCTGAACTATGACTGAAAAAAATGTGCAAAGGGAAATTTTTCCATATTTTGTGTATTTTGCTGTGTGCTGGTCAGCTGCATCTCTTCCCCTCTCACTGTTGTCCTCTCTATTGTAGTGTCCAACCTGTTAAAGTGTGAGGTGTGCAGTGCCCCCTTCGAGACGAGGCGGGGCCTATCTAGTCACGCTCGTTCCCACCTGCGCCAGCTGGGCATCGGCATGTCGGAGAGTAGCGGGGCACCCATCGACCTCCTCTACCAGATCACCAAGGAGCGTGGTCTGGATGGGCACTTCCCCCCTCCCCTCCCCCTGCCCCCTGTCGCCAAGAAGCCCCTTCACGTCCTGCCAACCCCACGGAAAGAGGAGAGATATCAAGACACCGACATGGACGAGAAACCCATCCCTCTCTCCATCCCCTCCCCTGTGGCCTCCCCTCCCCCCTCCTCCCTCATCAGGGCCTGCTCCCCTTCTCCTGTGGTGAGGAAGGCCCCCATCTCTTCTCTGCTGCCTGTGTCCTCCCCCCTGCGCTGTCTGGACCATAAGCCTGGAGGGGTGAAGAGCACCACCTCTAACCTCTCTGCCAAACCCTTCTGGGCTCCACAAGAGACTGATGCCCCACTCAACCTCAGTAAGTGTGTCAGTGCCCTCTCTCTGGTCATTCATCCCCAACTGATTAATGCACAGGTTGTAAAGGTGTCTGAAGTAAAACATTTCCTCATACCCCCTTTTCCTCATCTGTGCAGCATTGGAGGTAGACCCCAACAAGGACATAGTGTGCCAGCTGTGTGGCGCCTGGTTCGAGACGCGGAAGGGCCTGTCCAGCCATGCCCGAGCCCACCTGCGTCACTTTGGGGTGGAGTACTCGGAGTCCAAAGGTTCCCCCATAGACCTCCTCAACCAGCTCATTCACACTGATGACTTCAAGCACAGAGCCAGCACCCTGCAGCCTGAGGGGCCCCAGGGACTCAGGGGCCTCACAGCCAGACTCTCCTCCCCCAAACGCTCCCTCCTCACCACCTCCTCCACAGCTCTCCTCTACAAGGTCACTACGATGGGGGGCGGATCTGGGTCCAAAGCTACCTCTTCCTCAGCTTCCTCAATGTTTGGCCCGCCCTCCAAACGTCCCAAGTCCTCCAAATTACAGGTCTTCCGTTTGAGTGGAGGGGAACTCACACCCATCCCCCACAGTGAGTGTCTGTCATATGATGGAAACTAAACTCATACTCCATTCAATGCAATACAGCATCAGTGACTTGTTGATGTACAGTTTCTTGAGGTGCTTATTTTAAGTTGATCTTCATCTCTACTCTCCATCTCTCCTGCAGGTGAACCAGTGAAGGAGATCGGCTGTGAGTTCTGTGGGGAGTACTTTGAAAACCGTAAAGGCCTCTCCAGTCACGCGCGTTCCCACCTGCGCCAGATGGGCATCACAGAGTGGACAGTCAACGGTTCCCCCATAGACACCCTGCGAGAGCTGATCACACGTCGAGGTCTACCATGCGCCCTGCCCCTTAAGCCCCTAAAATCTCCCCCTCCTTCCCCCGGACACCCTCGCTCCCCCTTGTCCTCCCCTGCCTCGCCCAGCCTCCTGAGTCGCCTCCCTTTTGCCTTCGCCCACCCACCCAGCCACCAGTCCACAGTGCGTAAGATGGGCTCAGCTCCACCGGCCTCCCCTAGCCTGATAGTCAAGCTGAAGCCTGAGCCTATGCAGCTGGAAGTCACCATGCCAGGAGCGGTGGGGGGAGCAGCGGGATACTCCTCTGAGCCACTGAATTGCAGCTGGAGCAGCTCCGACAATATGCTCCCTCTTAACTTGGGTGAGTCCAAGTTGAAAGACCATCTTGTATTTATTGAGGTAATATCCATACTGAAGTGATGCCTTGTTTTTATTCTCTACTGTCTCTTTTTACGTCTCTCTGTCTCCCCCCCTCCCTTTGTTCCTCCCACAGTCACAGCCCATGAAGTAGAGCCCACTCGGGACATCCGCTGTGAGTTCTGTGGGGAGTACTTTGAGAATCGTAAAGGTCTCTCCAGCCACGCCCGTTCCCACCTGCGCCAGATGGGCATCACAGAGTGGACAGTCAACGGCTCCCCCATAGACACCCTGAGAGAACTCATGCACAAGAATGGGGGCACCTCGTCCCCAGCCCCAGGGCTGAAGAAGGAGACCAGCCAGGGGTCCAGCCCCACCTGGGAAGGCCTGGTGGGGGGCCTGGGTTACCAGTCGCCCAAGTTCTCCCGCAAATCCCCCCTCAACCTGCTGCACTCTGGCTCCCGGCTTCATAAGCACGGCCTGGGGGCGGTGGGCCTCTCCTCCACCCCTCCCGCCGGGAAGTTTTTTGCGGTGTCCCTGCTGGGTAAGAGACCCATGACGGAGGAGGGCCGTCCAGTTGAGAGGTCACCATCCCACCCCCAGTCCTTTTCGCCCCTGCCACATGACCTCTCCATCAAAGGGAAGTCCTCTCCAGACAAGAATGCGGGAGGGCACCTGGGTAAGCCATGACCTTACTAAAGATCCTCAGAAGAGTTGCAGTCATCCTTTAACTTGCTGACTGTCTTTTAGTACAGACTCATTGCATTTAGCAGCGAATGACACATATGTTATGTTATATACATTTAATTTTATGAAACATGAATCAGTCTCTAACGTAAGCCCGGCTCTGACTGACAACACCCCTCCTTTGTCTTCTCTCACCCCCTCCCCAGATGCCAGCTGTGAGCTGTGTGGGTTCTACTTTGAGAACCGCAAGGCGCTGGCTAGCCACGCGCGGGCCCACCTGCGGCAGTTTGGCGTGACAGAGTGGTGTGTGAACGGTTCGCCCATCGAGACGCTGAGTGCCTGGATGCGCAGCCGGCCCCACAAGGTGGTGGAGATGCACCGCAGCTACATGCAGGGCTCCAGCCGCTCCACCTCCAAGAAGGTCAGGGAGCAATTCATTTATTTAGTAGTTTATCTAATGGTGATAGATGATAGTAAAAGGACTATGTTACTCACAATACTTGTTGTGAGATTTATCTTGAAAGTTGTATTTTTCCAATGTCCATGCGAAGGCAGCAATTATTTATATCGACTTAGAGTTAACAGTGTGACGTCGTGCACACAATGCACAATCAAGCTGCAATATTGCAAAGTCCTTTTTTATTAGTGCCGACCCTGTCCATTTTAGTTGTGGGTTTCGGACCGCTATGAGGGCTGTCGGCACACTGTTAGGGCTGTTTAGAGCATTGACATGACAACCCATATCATTAAAGGTCAGGTGAATTGTTTACCATAATGCTTTAGCTCTCTCAAACTAACAACACCTGCCAGGAGATGGGCTTTTAAAGGTTAAAAGATGGAATTGGCCTCAGCCACCACCAGCCATTTTGTGATTTACATGCCTCACTCAGATCTACTATCATGTAGCTCCAACACAAAGATTCTCATATCAGCATATTTCCCCTGTGGGGGACACAACAGGGTTAGGTATTGACTTAATAGTTGCTATAGTAACCAGAGAACTGGGTGACATAGATCCTTCATCTTCAGATGAATTATGTTTTAGAAAATAGACTTTTCCATCCCTCCTGAATTAGCATTGTGTATTTGCGTCACTGTTACTCCCTCTGTGATGAGTTGACACACATAAAGACTAGAAAGCTATTTTAATGAGAAGCACTCATCCCTCTCCTTTATGTTGCAGAAAAGCAGCTTGTCTCTCTCCCCATCATCCGACTCTGACCTCCTCCCCCCCATGCCCTCCCAGAAGCATTCCTCCTCCTCCCAGTGGGCGGCTTTGGGGCTGGCCCAGGCCAGACGGGTAGGCCGGGAGCTCACCCTGGCATCACCCCGGGCAGCAGAGGGTGATGCAGGTCTCACTCCCCCCTCCCGACCCAGCCACAGCAGTCACAGTCCCAGCCCCGCCCGACTCTCCAACACCCTCCCTCCCCACACACAGGTGGCCCGCAGCGAGCTCAACGTGCGCCTGCCCAGAGGTGAGTGTGACACACAAACACACACAACTATTCGCCATACACACATACCTGTCCATCTCATGCTCAGCCTCGTGTTCTCTCCTCATGTCCAGGCTTTGAGCGGCGACCTCTTAAACACCCCTCCCACTCAGAGGGAGGAGAGAGGGACAGTGGCACCCCCAAGCCCCCTCGCACCGGCACCATTCCTGCCCTGGTGCCCAAACCCCCTTCCTCCCCCCTGGTCAAAGTGGTGGGAAAGATCTACTCCCTCAGGTGCCGGTGAGTTTCTCTGGGGAACTGTGCAGTACTGAACTCATCGGCTCATCTCAAAGTATGCCATATTCCCAATATAGTGCACTTCTTTATAGCCCTGGTCAGAAGTTATGCTCTATTTTGGGAATAGGGAGGCACTTGAGATTTGGAAGTTCTGTGAATGAGTGCTTTTAGTCTGTAAAATAACATTCACGATAATTATAATCTGTTGATTTATTAAAGCAACATTTTTTAAATGATCCATGTACCGTTCCTGTCTACCTGCTGTGGTTGTATGATGACTCTGTGTGAGTACAGTGTGCTCTCTGCCTCTCTCCGCCAGGTTCTGTGAGGTGGAGTTCCAGGGTCCTCTCTCTGTGCAGGAGGACTGGATCCGCCACCTCCAGCAGCACATCCTCAACCTCAACTACAACAAGCCTGCTCCCTCTGCCACGGACCCCCCAGCCCAAGACCACAACCCAACCTCAACTTCAGTCCCAGCCACTACCTCCAGCTTCACCACAACTCCTGCCCCCACCTCAACCCCACCCTCCATCCACACCCACACCACAGCTCCTACTGTTCTCCCTCCTTGCAGCCCCTCTCCTCCCCCAATGGCTGAGTCTGCTCCAATTGTCACTGCCACTCCAATGGCAACAGCCTCAGCAGAGTCCACCCTCACCCCAATCCTGATCCCCATCCCCACCCCGTCATTGTAACCCCCAGGTCCATAACAATCCACACATTCTTCTAACCATTTTGTTCTGCCACATCTTTGCCATGCCTTTTTTCCATCCACTTGTTCCTTCGGCCTCAACACAGGGAACCTGTTGTTGAAGTGTTTTGAAGAGAAGCTTTCCCCCAAAGAGCTCTCTCATTCCCCAGCCTCTCCTAGGAAGCTCTGCAGATGGTTACAAAGCCCCATTGCCATGGGAACCCAAGCTCTCCTGACCAGAGTGGGTGTTTGCAACTGTCTAGGGCTTCGGGGTCTGCTGTTTCTTCTTTGTTTGGACTTGTTTGAGCTGAATGTTCAGTTTGTAACGAGGACAGTTACACTTCCTGCCGCTCAGTGGTTAACCCGAGAGGTTAACTTAAACCATATTGAACTTTGACCTATCTCCCTGCTCTAAACAGTTCTTTATATAGACCTGAGAGGCTCCGCCCATTTATATTTGAAGCACTTAAGAGGAGCACACTCATGGCTCCTGCTTTACTCCCCTCAACAACATTTTAAAAGGAGTTTAAATAATGTTTTTGTATTCATGCTTAGTCTATGGTACAGACTTAAAAAGCCCATTTACACATTATTTTGATAAGGCAATTTTAACGTAGACAATGTCACAGAGCACTTAAATAAATGCCCCATTGATTAGGGCAGTGATGACGAGGAAAAGGCCCCTTTGAGAGAAAAGGAAGGACCCTGTAGAGGATGCAGCACCTTGAAGGGACGTCCCATTCACCTTAGTGTTAGGCTGACAGGTGCAGTCACACAGTAACTCTTAATGTTTTCTGAATGTAGTTAAAGGGATAGTTCACCCAAATTACATATTGGTTTCCTTACCCTGCAAGCAGTCTATGGACAAGGTATCACAGCAATCCATGCTGTGGTTTAGTTGACTTGGCACCGTTTCCAAATGTTGTGGCACAAATCTCATTTAAGTCATGGGTACAAGATATTAGCATTTTTCAAACATCATGCCCAAATCATTCGAAAGTGTCTAAAATTGATTGTAAAGCACAACAAAGTCACTTATAGATTAATGCTGATATCAGTCCCATGGGATTTGTGCCACAAATGCTAAAACATTAGCATTTGAAAACAGTGCCAGGGAAACTTAACCAAAGCATGGATTGCTGTCATACCTTATCTATAGACTGTTTACAGGGTAAGGAAACCAATGTGTAATTTTGTAATTTGGGTGAACTATCCCTTTTAATGCACTTATTATTTGAGATGACTGTGCCATATTAAATTAGACTGGTCATTATGTTATTCCATAGTTTGATGTCCCCAACACTGTTTAGCTAATGGCATTTAAGCTCTTGATGATACTCATCTATTCTTTAGATGAAAGGGTCCATAGAAGTATTGAAGGTCACTATTTCAAGTTTTAATGCGGACACACATACAAATGTTGCCATTTCTTTCTTGCCTTGTCAATGAAACCCAAAACCTTGGTTGTTATTTATTATACATTTGAATGTGGTGAACTAGGTTGTTTTTAGGCTCAATTAGAACATTGGAATGTTTGAAATTAGGTCAGTGACACTTTTATCTAAGTGCATAAGCTATGTGTGTTTGTTTGTTTGTGTGTGTGTGTGTTTTTGCACAAGAGGTGCATGTGTATGTCTTTCTATGACTTTTAAATGCTAGACAGAGGTCAACAGTAGCTAACACACAGGACCTCTCCGTAGCTAAAATCTAGCTAATCATGGGATCTGGTGTATTATTTAGTCTGATCAGGACTTGACTGCATCCGCATTTCTCCTAAGGATGTGCCAAAGAGTGTGTTTACTCCCTGGTCTCGCCTCTGTAAGCTGTTTACATGGGACCTGTTCATAGGGAGGAGCTCTGCACAGCTACGGAGCAACCAAGGCTCCTCATTGGACGAGGGACATGTATCGGTGTACATCTGGATCCAGTGTCTCCCAGTATGTGAACCACAGAGTTGACTGACTGTTGCAGTGACATACATAAGCGGCCTTGGCTTCATGGAACTGTTACACTACTGCATTATTGCACCCAGTACACGGACGCCCACAGAGGTTGCTATCTGTCAGAGCTCTGTGAAGTATTGGTGCCCTTAAATCCAGACGCATTACGTATGGCCTCTGGTGGAACAGCTTCTAAATTGGGGCGACGCTGTCGCTCCAGCGTGTCTTCACATTGCTTCAGGTAAGTGTTTATATTGCCTGCAAAGTGACGCAATAACTGAAGAGTCCATATGGAAATTAACTTTTCAAGTTTGTTCCAGCATTAAACTATGTTGAAAACATGACTGTTTGACCCTAACAATCCCCCATACCTTTTATGGAATATAGATACGTATATATAACTACATGTACTTATGAAACTGTTGATGCTATTAGAGCTATTAACAGTTCTATTAACAGCTAGTTACAAAACAAATGGATCTTGATTCCTTTTATCGTGATTTAGTTTCAACCTTCTATGACATGTCTTTTTATTGCTCTGTGCATTTCTGTATTTGCAGTCCAGGAGGTGAAACCTTGATGAGTATTTTTTATTTTCTTTGTTAGCTAGTTTCTCTAAGCTGAACATTGGTGCTCATGAGAATGGGATGGTGAGGATGGGGAGTGACTGAAGACAGGAGAAAATGAGTGATTGTCGTGTCCTAAGATCAGAGGACTCTAAATACTTCAGTCTTTAAAGGGGACCACTTTTGCACGTTCAGATTTTTCTCCACCAGTGAGTGTTCACATCGTGATAGGGTTAGCCTCTGGCAGGTTTGTGACTGTGTTACCGTGTAAGATGAGTTTCCGCTGGTGTTACAACTAAGTCCCCTTTAAGATTGCCTGTGTATACCCCTCAGCTGGTATGACTGGCTGCAGAGGGTTGGTGTGTGTGTGAATGAGTGTGTGAGTGCCTGTGGAGAGCTAAGACCATGATCTGATGATGATAATAAAAATATTAAAGAATTGTACTGTACACAAAGGGTTGAGGTTCATGTGAATCAGCTCCTGAACAAACATTAAATGTGATTTCAAACTCAGCCACTTTTGAATTGAGTCTTCTTAAATGCTTGGTCATGTTAATTTAATGTCTGTCCCACAGAAATGCTTCAAAGGGAATGAATGTGGGATAACACTTTACTAACATGTATTTGGCCAGCAGGAGGAGCTAGAAGACAGGTTCTGTACTCCATAGTCATCCTAAAGAGGCTCTCTATGTTGAATATCAAGAAGTTGCTTTTACAATACAAGATCAACAAGTATTCTGTCCTGAGAACAGAAAGAACATCCAATACAGAAAAATATATAAAATAGGTCAAGAAATAAAATGTTATGTATGATTTGTGACACATTTATCAGGCTTGACTACCCCAATTTGTTATGCTGAGATTCTGCACAACTGTCATAATCAATCGGGGGGAAATTATGTGGAATTAACTATTTAAAGACAACAAAACATTAGTGAACTAATTCTTGCTTCCTGAAACCCAGGGCGCCACTTCCTATATCAATTCCTATTAACCTACATTGTGACCCAATGTCTTCAAGTCAATGAGCTAATGTAGCTAGCTAATCAATGAGGTGAGTAAATGAGTTACAATAGAATGGCTGTACAATTGTTGAAAGCACTGATATTTGCTTTGACTGCAAATCCATCTTAATTGGACACGTTGAAAGTAGAAACCAAAAACCAGCAGTATCAAGGCTCAGGCTAAGACGAACTGGCAACAGACAACAGAACCTCGATCGGAGACCATGTCGACCGGAAGTCCATGGATCTGGAAGACATATTGCACCATGAGCTGAGCCGTCTCCTTGGCTGAGGGTAACTTGGGAAGGGGAATAAAATGGGCAGCTTTAGAAAACCATTCCACCACCGTCAGGATCGTGGTGTTGCCATCTGATGGAGGAAGACCAGTAACAAAGTCCAGGGATATATGGGACCAGGGGCGATGAGGAACAGGGAGTGGTTGAAGAAGGCCAGGCGGAGCTTGCCGCGGAGTCTTATTTTGTGCACACAAAGTGCAGGCGGCGACGAATGCGGAGACATCAGGAACCATGGAAGGCCACCAAAAGTGTCGTCGGATGAAATTCAGGGTCCGACAGGAGCCTGGATGGCAGGTCAGTCTCGAGGAATATGCCCATTCCAGGACTGGGGATCGGGCAACGCTGTGCCTTACGGACAAGGCTCTCTATACCCCAGACGAGTGCAGCCGCTAGACAGGAGGTTGGGAGGCTGGTCTCGGGGTCAGGTGGAGTAACAGCAGGGCTATACAAACGCGAGAGTGCGTCAGGCTTCACATTCTTGGACCCCGGGCGGTAGGAGAGAGTGAAATTGAAATGGGTGAATGACATGGCCCAACAAGCCTGCCTAGAGTTCAGGCTCTTGGTGGTGCGGAGATATTCCAGGTTCTTATGGTCAGTCCACACTAAGAATGGCTGTTCCGCCCCCTCCAACCAGTGCCTCCATTCCTCCAACGCTATCTTGATGGCAATGAGTTCTCAATTTCTCACATCATAGCTCCTCTCAGCAAGGGTAAGACGATGGGAGAGAAAAGCACAGGGGTGCAGCTTTTGGTCCTGGGCAGAACGCTGGGACAGGAAGCCCCCCACTCTGACATCCGCGGTGTCGACCTCCACCACAAACTGATGGGACGGGTTCCGGATGGATTAAGATGGGGGCTGTAGTGGATCGATGTTTGAGGTCCAAGAACGCCCGGTCAGATGCTGGAGACCACGTGAATGGAACCTTGGGAAAGGTGAGTGCTGAGAGAGGGGAAGCCAGGGAACTGTAACCCCAGATGAAGCGGCAGTATAAGTTAGCAAATCCCAGGAAACGTTGCAGCTGCTCTCTGGATGTGGGTTGAGGCCAATCCACCCCCGCTCTCACCTTGTCTGGATCCATCTGTATATGTCCTGCAGCGATGACGTATCCTAGGAAGGAGATGGTGGAGCGATGGAATTCACACTTCTCCGCTTTAACAAAAAGCTGGCTCTCCAGGAGACGCTGAAGGACCTGTCGGATGTGGAGGATATGCTCTTGAGCTGAACGGGAAAAGACAAAGATGTCGTCGAGGTAGCCAAACACAAACCTGTTCAGCATGTCCCAGAGCACATCGTTGACCAGGGCCTGGAACACGGCAGGAACATAGGTCAGTCCGAATGGCATAACCAAGTACTCATATTACCCTCTAGCCGTCTTAAAGGCTATCTTCCACCCGTCTCCTTCCCGTATCTGAACGAGATGGTTGGCGTCCCGAAGGTCCAACTTTGAGAAGATGGTCGCTCCCTGTAGAGGTTTGAAAGCCGAGGAGATGAGTGGTAGATGGTAACGGTTTTTGAGCGTGATGTCATTAAGGCCCCGGAAGTTGATACATGGGCACAGGGTTTTGTCCTTCTTCTCCACAAAGAAGAACCCTGCGCCGGCGGGAGAGGCAGATGGACGAATACTCCCTGCAGCGAGAGAGTCCTCAATGTACTCCTCCATAGCCTTGGTCTCCGGACCTGACAGGGAGTAAAGCCTCCCCCGAGGTGGTGTCCGGGAGAAGGTCAATGGTGCAGTTGTAGGGTTGATGTGGAGGGAGAGACGTAGCACGGGCCTTGTTGAAGACCACCCGGAGGTCCAGGTACTCCCTGGAAATGCAGAGAGATCTGAGGCTTCTCCCAAGCCTGCAGGAAGACGTCTCGGGGCAGGCTGTGCAGACTTAAGACAGAACGGGCTCCAATCCACCATGGAACCAGTAGCCCAGTTGATCAGGGGATTGTGCTTCTGGAGCCATGAATACCCCAAAACCCCGGGTACATGGGGAAATTCTATGAGCAGGAACTGCATACACTCACTGAGATTTCTTGATACTTGTAAGTTGATAGGAACCGTATTGCAGGTTCAATGAGCACCTGGAGAGATTTGGCCTGGTCACCCCACAACAGGGTGGGATGGAGAGGGGTAATGGGAGATTGGAGATGGGAAAATCCCTGTACGGCTCACCAGAGTACTCGAACATACTGATGAGCCTGGTCTTTTTAATGGACAGGTAGAAATATAATGTCCTGTTGTCCCGCAATACAGACAGCTCCTGGTGCTCAACCTAAGTAAATGTTAATCCGGACACAATCTAGCCCTTCCCAGTAGCTTGGGTTCTGTAGGAGGCGAGTTAACTTCCCCCAGTGATTCCTGTGGGCACTCTCGTGAACTACAATTCTCTCGGTAAGGTGAACAGCGGGAACTTCTGGGGTTCCTTGGAGACGAGGTGGGAGCAGTGGTCGAGCGAGTGTGACCGGGAACAGGCCTCCTCTCCCTCCTACATTCCCGTAGCCGCCCATCGATCCATAAGGTCAAGGCGATGAGGGAGTCGAGATCCATGTGAATCTCGTCTTTAACCGAGATTCCGGGTTCCAGTCACTCTCAGCCGCCAATGTGCAAAAATCCACTGCGTAGTCTGCCACACTACCGGAGTCTTGCCATAGTTGGAGCAGCTTACGAGCAGCCTCTCTCCCGGACAATCAAACACTTTACGTACCTCCGTAGCCCAGGTGAGTGCCCTCCCGGACATCAGCGTTATCAAATATGCTATCTTCGAGCGGTCCTAGGGCAACGAAGAAGGCTGCAGCTCGAAGATTAGGGAGCACTGGGAGACGCCCGGCAGGTTCCTAGAATCTCCAGCGTAGTGCTCCGGAGGAGGTAAGCGAGGATCTTGGGACACCGGGGTAGGCTGGGAAGAAGCGCTGCAGGTGGCGGGTTGTTGAGAGTCTGGGGGATTACTGTTGTGGCTTGCTGCCTAGTTGGGAATCCGCGGAATTGCTCCAGCAATGTATCGAACCGTTATGGTTATGGCATTCTGCCAGGGTATAGATTCCCATCAAAAGGTTTTGAAGTAACTCTTCATGTCTTCCAATGGTGGTGCCTTGGGAGGAGACAACGTTGCGGCGCTGGTCCGAGTCTGTTGGGTCCGTCATGGCCAGTTCGTACTATCACGGCTCAGGCTAAGACACAGATGCAGACACAGGAGCCTGATAGTACGAGTGTCAGAGTTTATTATAGTACAAGGGGCAGGCAAAAGGTAATGTCAAGACAGGCAAAGAGTTGTGATCCAAATCAGAGTCAGGAGGTACAGGAAGGCAGGCAATCGGTAGGTCAAGGCAGGCAAAGAGTCGTAATCCAAATCAGAGTGAGGCAGTTACAGGACGGCAAGCAGGATCAGGACAGGCAGAAAGGTCAGAACTGAGCACAGGGAACACGGGAACACGCTGGTAAGACTTGACGGGACAAGACCAACTGGCAACAGACAAAAAGAAAACGCAGGTATAAATACACAGGGGATAATGGGGGAAGATGGGGGTTGGAGACAAGCACAAAGACAGGTGAAACAGATTAGGGTGTGACAAGCAGACACTCAACACTCCATGGAACGAGTTTGACACCCTGCTATAGGTTCTATTCGTTTCTGACTTCTCCTTCTGGAATCCTAGCAGAGGTGGATCCTCATATGGTGAATAACTTTGTATCACACAGTAGATGTCTATGTCTAGTCAGACAAATAGATGTCTAGCGAGACAAGATGGCGCTGAAGAGGATGGCTGACATTTTACATGCTCCTGACCAATTGTTAGTTTTTTTGTGTTGTTTGTAACTTATTTTTTTACTTATTTTGTACATAATGTTGCTGCTACCATCTCCTATGACCAAAAATAACTTCTGGACATCAGAACAGCGAATACTCACTACGAACTGAAAGAAACTTTCCATTAAATGAGTCCGACGAGAAGGATATACTGCTCTCCCAGGAACAAGCCCAAATCCCGTCATTTGCGTGAAGAAAAGACAGAGGAAAAGAGGACGCAGATCGGGCTGCCTTCTGAGACTCTGAAGGTGAGCGAGTAAATTCCCACTACCTTCCGTTTTACTTGCTAACATGCAATCATTGGAAAATAAAATTGCTGACCTACAATTACGATTATCCTACCAACGGGACATTAAGAACTGTAATATCTTTTGTTTCACCAAGTCGTGGCTGAACAACGACACGGATAATATGGAGCTGGCGGGATTTTCCATGCACCGGCGGAACAGAGATGCTACGTCTGGTAAGATGAGGGGTGGGGGGGTGTGTCTTTTTGTCAATAACAGCTGGTGCGCTATGTCTAATATTAAAGAAGTCTCGAGGTATTGCTCGCCTGAGGTAGTGTACCTTACGATAAGCTGTAGACCACACTATCTACCAAGAGAGTTCTCATCTAAATTATTCGTATTTACCACCACAGACCAATGCTGGCACTAAGACCGCACTCAACCAACTCTATAAGGCCATAAGCAAACAAGAAAATGCCCATCCAGAAGCGGCACTCCTAGTGGCCGGGAACTTTAATGTATGCAAACTTAAATCAGTTTTACTACATTTTTATCAGCATGTCACATGTGCAACTCTAGACCACCTTTACTCCACACACAGAGATGCATACAAAGCTCTCCCCCACCTTCCATTTGGCAAATC
The DNA here is from genome assembly GCF_045679555.1 of Salvelinus alpinus. Lineage (NCBI taxonomy): Eukaryota > Metazoa > Chordata > Actinopteri > Salmoniformes > Salmonidae > Salvelinus > Salvelinus alpinus. Next base: position 41,923,988 of record NC_092086.1, read on the forward strand.
TGACCATAATTATATCCTCCTGATTCTTGCTTACAAACAACAACTAAAGCAGGAATTACCAGTGACTCGCTCAATATGGAAGTGGTCAGATGACGCGGATGCTATGCTACAGGACTGTTTTGCTAGCACAGACTGGAAAATGTTCCGGGATTCATTCAATGGCATTGAGGAGTATACCACCTCAGTCATCGGCTTCGTCAATAAGTGCATTGACGACGACGTCCCCACATTAACCATACGTACATATCCCAACCAGAAGCCATGGATTACAGGCAACATCCGTATCAAGCTAAAGGCTAGAGCTGCCACTTTCAATGAGTAGGGCACTAATCCGGACGCTTATAAGAAATCCTGCTATGCCCTCAGACGAACCATCAAACAAGCAAAGCGTCAATACAGGATTAAGATTGAATCCTACTACACCGGCTCTGACGCTCGTCAGATGTGGCAGGGCTTGAAAACTATTACGGACTACAAAGGGAAACCCAGACGCGAGCTAACCAGTGACGCGAGCCTACCAGATGAGCTAAATGCCTTTTATGCTCGCTTCGAGGCAAGCAACACGGAAGCATGCACCAGAGCACCAGCTGTTCTGGATGACTGTGTGATAACGCTCTCGGTAGCCAATGTGAGCAAGACCTTTAAACAGGTCAACATTCACAAAGCCGCGGGGCCAGATTGATTACCAGGACGTGTACTCAAAGCATGCACGGACCAACTGGCAAGTGTCTTCACTGACATTTTCAACCTCTCCCTGACTGAGTCTGTAATACCTACATGTTTCAAACAGACCCTCATAATCCCTGTGCCCAAGGAAGCGAAGGTAACCTGCCTAAATGATTCCCGCCCCGTAGCACTCACGCCAGTAGCCATGAAGTGCTTTGAAAAGCTGGTCATGGCTCACATCAACGGCATCCTCCCGGATATCCTAGACCCATTCCAATTCGCATACCGCCCCAACAGATCCACAGATGACGCAATCTCAATCGCACTCCACACTGCCCTTTCACACCTGGACAAAAGGAACACCTATGTGAGAATGATGTTCATTGACGACAGCTCAGCGTTCAACGCCATAGTGTCAATGAAGCTCATCAATAAGCTAAGGATCCTGGGACTAAACACCTCCCTTTGCAACTGGATCCTGGACTTCCTGACGGACCGCCCCCAGGTGGTAAGGGTAGGAAACAACACATCTGCCACGCTGATTCTCAACACTGGGGCCCCTCAGGGATGTGTACTTAGTCCCATCCTGTACTCCCTGTTCACCCACGACTCCGTGGCCAAACATGACTCCAACACCATCATTAAGTTTGCTGACGACACAACAGTGGTAGGCCTGATCACAGACAACGATGAGACAGCGTATAGGGAGGAAGTCAGAGAACTTGTAGTGTAGTGCCAGGACAACAACCTCTCCCTCAATGTGTGCAAGACAAAGGAGCTGGTCGTGGACTACAGGAAAAGGAGGGCCGAACAGGGCCCCATTAACATCAATGGGGCTGTAGTAGAGCGGGTCGGAGTTTCACATCACATCAGTGTCCACATCACCAACGAACTATCATGGTCCAAACACACCAAGACAGTCGTGAAGAGGGCACAACCAAACCTTTTCCCCCTCAGGAGACTGAAAAGATTTGGCATGGGTCCCCATGGGTCCCCAAGTTCTACAGCTACACCATGGAGAGCATCCTGACCGGTTGCATCACCGCCTGGTGTGGCAACCTCTCGGCATCTGACCGTAAGGCGTTACAAAGGGTAGTGCGTATGGCCCAGTACATCACTGGGGCCAAGCTTCCTGCCGTCCAGGACCTATATAATAGGCGGTGTCAGAGGAAAGCCCATAAAATTGTCAGAGACTCCAGTCACCCAAGTCAAAGACTGTTTTCTCTGCTACTGCACTGCAAGCGGTACCGGAGCGCCAAGTCTAGGACCAAAAGGCTCCTTAACAGATTCTACCCCCAAGCCATAAGACTGCTGAACAATTAATCAAATGGCAACCGGACTATTACATTGACCCCCCCATTTGTTTTGTACACTGCTGCTACTCACTGGTTATTGTTACTTCACCCCTACCTACATGTACAAATTACTTAAACTAACCTGTACCCCCGCACACTGACTCGGTACCGGTACCCTCTGTACATAGCCTCGTTATTGTTATGTTATTGTGTTACTTTTTATGATTTTTTACTTTAGTTTACTTGGTAAATATTTTCTTAACTCTTCTTGAACTGCACTGTTGGTTAAGGGCTAAGGGCTTGTAAGTAAACATTTGTTGTCTACACAAATGTTTCAGCACCACTTTCTGTATAACAACAAGTCTCCACTTCTTGTATTCGGCACATGTGAGAAATAAAGTTTGATTTGATTTGATTTGATATCCACTGCTGGGGTTACTGTGGAGAGAGGTGGAAAGTGGTGCTGAAAATGGTGGACATCACAAACTTGTAGCTACTGTCCATGGTTGGTTACTATTGGCCATGTTTTATGGTGTGTGAACAAGTACTTAAATCTCAACCCTCTGGTTTCCCTCCCAGTCTCTTAGATAGTTTGTTGGCATATGGTTTTCTGTGTTTATAATAACAACATCTTAATAGAGTTATTATTTTGTCACGATGAATTTAGTCATGAAAAACTAAACATTTAGTAAGGATTGAAAGCATTTTTATACATACTTGGTTTTAGTTTACATTAAATATTGCTTTGTTACTTCAGACTCCCATTTTTTGGTGACACTCGTGTCAACTTGCCTTTCAAATTCCTGTATTGAGGGATGCGTTTCCCACCAGATGTAGTGTGAAACTCTGACAGATGGAACCCATGGGATGTGGACTGGAGACGTTTCAGAGGAAAATAAAAGGGTCACTAACCCTGCAATGAATAGAATGGGTTGAACCAAACAAAGAGGCAGCCAAAACAGCGAGGTGGTGTAACAACAACCAGAAATATTGTTCTACGTTCTGTGGAGACAGGATGGGTAAACAACAGGACTCAGCCACCCGCGCAAACAGATGATGACACTAAGTTCAGGGGCCTTCTTTTGTACTGTGGGAGATGCAGTACCAACCTGACCAATCAACCAATCTGATTGAGGGGGGGGGGATGTGCAACTCAATGTTACGGTGTTCTTAATGGTTGGTATACTCCGTATTTATTTATGAAAAATTCAGCATTTTTGTAAACAAGGAAATTATTATTATTATTATAACATTTTGTAAATGTTGACATATGAAGAAATATATTACAGGATGTAATTTGTCAGTTGACACATACTAGAGAAAATGTTTGTATACATGATACATAAACAACACAATGAATCCTTCAACTTGCCAAATGCGTAAAAAGCCCATGTGATCAGATTTATTTTAGATTAATTCCTGGATACGTTTCATATCCAGGATGGGTAAACAACAGGGCTATCCAGCCACACGCACAAACAGACGGTGACTAAGGTCAAGGGCCTTGCTTTGAATTGTTGGAAATGCAGTACCAACCTGATCAATCAATCTGACTGACATCCATAGACTACATGACGCCACACCTTACTCATAAATCTGTCTTCTATTGTATTTATCAAAAATTCTGCATTTTTGTAAACAAGGAATTATATAACATTTTATAAATGTTGAAATATACAGAAATATATTACAGGATGTAATTTGTGAGTTGGCACATACTAAAGAAAATGTTTGTATGCATGATACTACATAAACAACAAAATGAATTGTTAATCATGCCAAATGCGTGAAAAGCCCATGTGATCAGACTAATTCCAGGATATGTTTCATAGAGCGTCTCCCAGAAAATTACAAATGCATTCTGTGTTGGCGCAGAAGGCAGCATTCCCAGCTAGCACATTTGGTTCCTTGGAAGTTGTAGGAACGTATATTTTTGGATTCACATTGATTGTGGAAATGAAGCCATAAGTTTCCTGACCTGTAAACCGGAACGTTTTTTTAAATGTCTGAGAACAGAAGTTACAATTTTGCCTGTTCTGGGAATGTTTCTTTAGGTTGCAGGGAGGTTCTGAGAATGTTTTACTCTGGTTCCTTGAAAATGTATGCTCTCACTACTGTAAGTTGCTTTGCATAAGTGCGTCTGCTAAATGTAAAATTTTAACATTTAAAGTTTTCCTGGGAGGTTTTATTAACGCTCTGAGAAAGGAAATTATATGTTATTTGGAGGTTTTTTTCAATAACACTGCTAGCTTATTTTGGATGAAGTTTTCTGAATTCCAAGCACAGATAGGACATACAGAAATTAATTTCCTTATATTATATTAATCATTCAAACACATGTATTTTTTTATTGTGAGACAGCATTGGTGAAATTCAAACCTATAATCTTCTGTTTTCTATCCATGAACTTAGTCCTCTGGGCCACTAGCATGGAGCTAGCATGTCATGTTTTTTTATGCATAAAAAGCTGTTAATTCTTGTCTATTTAAACAGACCCCATTTCAAACAAAACAAGCACTCCTTAAGATCAGGTGTGGCCAATTAGTGGCCAATTGCATTTCGCTACACCCGCAATAACATCTGCTAAATATGTGTACGTGACCAATAAAATTTGATTTGATTCGATCTTTTTATTTGATTTATCAAGTTAAAGGAAAGAGAGAGTTTTGTTGATGCTGAGAATGGAATGTATATGTTTTTAAATAACATTCTTAGAACGTTCTCTGAATGTTATTAAAGTTTTCTTGTAGTTTTTATGGAAAGTTTTCTTAACATTCTCGGAACAGTTTGAGAACATGACTTTAAATAGAACCATGAGGAAACCTGTAGGAAACGTTATGCTAAAGAATTGAAATTCTTTACGTTCTCTGAACTATTTGAGAACATTCCCAATGGAACACCAGTTAGAGAACATTCCTGGAACATTACCAAAATTGAAATAAAATGTTTGATATTTTTGGAAATGTTCTGTTAAAGTAATGAAAAACCAATATATATATATTTTTTTGTCAAGTTCCTTAAATGTGCTGAGATTGTTCCTAAGCCAATAAACTATCCTTCACCATTACCCGAAAGTTCCGGCAAGGTTGTATGGAAAATAACGATAGGACAACCACACTCTCACCAAGCTCTAAGAAATGGTTCTCAGAACGTTATGTGCCAGCTGGGTTGTCCTCATGTGTACTTTCCCATTGACTGGACAGAACAAAGCAATGCTTGAATCAAGCCATGTGAATATAGCCCTATTATGTTTGAGGACATCTGAGATGTTTCAGCCTGTTTACTGTGAATGGAGGAACTGCAGAAAACTGATACCATCTCAAACTCCGATAAGAGATGTGAATTATTTGAAAGGCAGAACAAAAGAAAAGACAATCTGCTAGGTACATTTGAAGCAGAAACTATAAAGGCCTAGCCTATGCCATGGCACGCGACTGCTACCTGATACCTACGCAAGGTCTGCTTCTGACTCTACTTTGTCCCTTGTTAAAATAGCACACCCCGTTAGTGAACTGAATGCACAGCAGATTGTCTGTGGTCGCTATCTGTTTGCACATGTCAGAGATAGTACACACATAAATGTACACAATTCATTAAATATGGCCTATAATTCCCACTTTAAGCTAACCATGTAAACTCAGCAAAAAAATAAACGTCCTCTCACTGTCAACTGTGTTAATTTTCAGCAAACTTAACGTGTAAATATTCTTAAGAACATAACAAGATTCAACAACTCAGACATAAACTGAACAAGTTCCACAGACATGTGACTAACAGAAATTGAATAATGTGTCCCTGAACAAATGGGGGGTCAAAATCAAAAGTAACAGTCAGTATCTGGTGTGGCCACCAGCTGCATTAAGTACTGCAGTGCATCTCCTCCTTATGGACTGCACCAGATTTGCCAGTACTTGCTGTGAGATGTTACCCCACTCTTCCACTAAGGCACCTACAAGTTCCTGAATATTTCTGGGGGGAATGGCCCTAGCCCTCACCCTCTGATCCAACAGGTCCCAGATGTGCTCAATGGGATTGAGATCCGGGCTTTTCGCTGGCCATGGCAGAACACTGACATTCCTGTCTTGCAGGAAATCACGCACAGAATGAGCAGTATGGCTGGTGGCATTGTCATGTTGGAGGGTCATGTCAGGACTCGTCAGAGAAGAGCACTTTTCTGGTCCAGCGACATTGGTTTTGTGCCCATAGGCGACGTTGTTGCTGGTGATGTCTGGTGAGGACCTGCCTTACAACAGGCCTACAAGCCCTCAGTCCAGCCTCTCTCAGCCTATTGCGGACAGTCTGAGCACTGATGGAGGGATTGTGCGTTCCTGGTGTAACTCGGGCAGTTGTTGTTGCCATCCTGTATCTATCCCGCAGGTGTTATGTTCGGATGTACCGATCCTGTGCATGTGTTGTTACACGTGGTCTGCCACTGCGAGGATGATCAGCTGTCCGTCCTGTCTCCTTGTAGCGCTGTCTTAGGCGTCTCACAGTATGGACATTGCAATTTATTGCCCTGGCCACATCTGCAGTCCTCATGCCGCCCAAGGCACGTTCACGCAGATGAGCATGGACCCTGGGCATCTTTCTTTTGATGTTTTTCAGAGTCAGTAGAAAGGCCTCTCCAGTGTCCTAAGTTTTCATAACTGTGACCTTAATTGCCTACCGTCTGTAAGCTGTTAGTGTCTTAACAACCGTTCCACAGGTGGATGTTCATTAATTGTTTATGGTTCATTGAACAAGCATGGGAAACAGTGTTGATCTGTGAAGTTATTTAGATTTTTACGAATTATCTTTGAAAGACAGGGTCCAGAAAAAGGGATGTTTCTTTTTTTGCTGTTTAGATTAAATAGATCTTACTATGTAGTTATTATATCCTCCTGAGTATCAAGACACAAGGCGAGACCCATATGCAGACACAGGAGGCAGATGGTTGGAGTCTTACAATGTTTAATAATCCAAAGGTGTAGGCAAGAGAATGGTCGTGGACAGGCAAAAAGGTCAAAACCAGATCAGAGTCCAGGAGGTACAGAGTGGCAGACAGGCTCGTGGTCAAGGCAGGCAGAATGGTCAGGCAGGCGGGTACAGAGTCCAGAAACAAGCAAGGGTCAAAACCGGGAGTACTAGAAAAAGAGAATAGCAAAAGGAGTACGGGAAAAACACGCTGGTTGACTTGACTAAACATACAAGACGAACTGGCACAGAGAGACAGGAAACACAGGGATAAATACACTGGGGAAAATAAGTGACACCAGGAGGGGGTGGAGACAGTCACAGGAAAAGGTGTTTACATAACACAAGTGTTTGGGGTGTAAAAAAATGTTTTACCAAGAAAGAAAAACCAAAACAATATTGTTATTTATCTTTTATTGTAAATGCAAAATTTTCTTCTGTAGTGGTCATTAGGACGTAAATATAAAAAAATCTACATTACAGTCAATGGCTATAGTAGGTGAAATACATAGTTGCGGCATCCAGATGTCCACTACAGAGGACATTTCTTGATAAGCTCTTATTTAGCTCTTATTTAATGTGACAAAATTATTACAGAGTCCCGACAACTCATTTAACTATTCCTGAGATATTCACTTACCAGAAACAGTTTGAGTATCAAACTCACAAAAATGATAATTGATAATTATACACACTTCTTTTAAAATGTTCATAAAATGTGAACATTTTGACTGCAGACATTTTTTAAAGAACCATCAAGAAACAGTTGTCAAGGTCACACCTCCACATATGTGATATAATTCAAAAGCCCAGAATCCCAGAGTTCTCTCAAAGGGACAACAGGATTTAATACAGTGGCTTGTATGGCCTCCGAGATACGTACCAAGAACTCATGTCCACTAGAGAAGGCAAAAATTATTTGCTGGATCTGGGGTTGTATGATGGATGTCATGGGATAAGCTGGTCTCTGTTGTCTTCTCTCACACGCAAGCCATCAGACATTTGATACCAGACATGTTTTAATCCACAGTGATTTATTAGTTTCATGACTTGGCTGCAGGTGTATTTTCACGTCTCTCTGCTATGACTGAAGATCCTCTGGGATAGCTGACAGATAGACCTCTTCTTTAAGGAATACTTTATCAAGTGTTTTTATAATGATATTGAGTTGTTTAAAAAAAAAAATACTTGGATTGATTTCGCGAACATCTGCATCAATGAAATGTTTCTGAGTTATCTGAATCCAAATCTCAGACTAGTATACAGTTGCTTACTAGATCCCTTTTTATATGATGACTTACCTAGCTTTTGTGTAATCTTTCTTAAAATATTATTGGAATGACTAATAATGACAGTAGATGCAGAAGGAGTACTGCTTCAATAAACCTCTGGCCAAACTGTTCTAAACTTAGCCATTTTCCTCTGACTGGCTTTAGCCAGAGACAAGATATTTTGCTTTAAAATGAAAGTTAAGACATTGTAATAATACAAAATTACTAAACACAATTTATCTAGCTATTCAACAAGTTGTTTTGTATTAACAATTCCAGCCATTTTGAAAGAATAATCTCCTCATCCTTGGTCCCATTTTCTCGCACGCAACCGTTAAACCAAGGTTCAGGGTGATTGTCCATACTGATAATCCAAATGTTTCAATAAATGAATCAGTTTCAGGACACGCTTTGGGCCTTGGGACCTCCTTACCTTGATCCTCAGCCTCACAAAGACATTTGTTTCTAATCCGAAGAGCAAAGATTTTCCATGGTAATTTAAAACAACCAGAGGAGTGAGAGAAAAACAGGAAACGCATGTGTCTTTGACCGGACATCACAGATCTTAGGATCCCTGGGGCACTGCTTGGGTTCCCAACTGGACCTATTGTTGAGTTTCATGACTAGAGAGATGATGGCATACGGTACAAAGAAACACTAACAACATTGGTTCCACATCAATAGAGAAAAAAATGTATAGTGATGAATTTCACAAGATGTCAAATGTGCGATCTACAAAGAGACATAGTTTGTAATTAATTATTCTCAACTAATGTTGAGCTATACTTTATAATTACACCTGTCACTTAAACAAGAGAAAACAAAACCAAATCCAGGCTGTACTATAACCCTCTATATTCCTCTCTCTTGTGTAGTTGAGGTTTTCTCTTACCGATTGTATAACATACCTTAAAGATGATAATCATCCAAGGAACGGCTCAGTGGGATTCCTCAATATGGTACTTCATAAGGTAACGAGGACACAATGTTCTTGAGGTCAAAGGGTCTGGTAACACAGTCTCTCCCGTGCTGAGTCTACTAACCAATGCATGTCAGCTCTAGGATAGGAATCTGACATGGAATGAAGTTCTGGACTGAAGTTAGTTCTCCCTTCACGTCTGTGCTTTCTTACTATTCTCGCAGCTCTCAGCTCGTGAATTATTTATGTATAATGGACAAATATCCCTGTATTCTTGTAAGTACCTCTCCTCTTTCATCCTTTTCCCCACTATGAATATCAGACTGTTCCAAATGCCAGACAGCCTTCACACTGCATTCCTGTTCAATCAAGGAACATAGATGCATGTCGGAGGAGGCATGATGAATTGAATTCTCTTGGATGAGCAAATCAGACACCAACATAAACATTTTTACCTGAAGAGTGTTACACAGGTATATAAGACTGGGTGTAGTCAGGGCCAGGTCAAGGTCATGTTATGTCTGACTGTTGTGTCTGTTCATCAGGTTTTTATAAAAATAATCAAAACAATTGCCGAGAACACCATCAACAATATGGCATGAATAGGGTCAAAAGTGTGGAGTGAACATGCTTCTACAAGTAGACTTAGTATGTTGCATCCCTTGTATACTGAACAAAAATATAAACACAACATGCAACAATTTCTAAGATTTTACTGAGTTATAGTTCATATAAGGAAATCAGTCAACTAAAATAAATATATTAGACCCTGATCTACGGATTTCACATGACTGGGCAGGGGCGTAGCCATGGGTGGGCCTGGGGGGCATAGGCCCACCCACTTGAGAGCCAGGCCCAGCCAATCAGAATACATTTTTCCACACAAAAATAGCTCTCAGTTTCATCAGCTGTCCGGGTGGCTGGTCTCAGACAATCCTGCAGGTAGAGAAGCTGGATGTGGAGGTCCTGGGCTGTAGTGGTTACACGTGCTCTGCGGTTGTGAGGTCGATTGGACGTACTGACAAATTCTCTAAAACGACGTTGGAGGCTGCTTATGGTAGAGAAATTAACATAGAATTATCTGGCAACAGCTCTGGTGGACATTCCTGCAGTCAACATGCCAATTGCACGCTCCCTCAAAACTTGAGACATCTGTGGCATTCTGTTGTGTGACAAAACTGCACATTTTAGAGTGGCCTTTTATTGTCCCCAGCACAAGGTGCACCTGTGTAATGATCATGCTGTTTAATCAACTTCTTGATATGCCACAACCTTCAAGCGGATTGATTATCTTGGCAAAGGAGAAATGCTCACTAACAAGGATGTAAAAAATATGCTTTTTGTGCGAATGGAAAAGGAATTCTCATGAAACATGCGACCAACACTTTACATGTTGCATTTATATTTTTGTTCAATATATTATGTCAGCGTAAGATTTAAACTTCCACCAGTACACACCCTTGTGCCAATACCACAATTTTTCAAGAGATTAAGTCATTTGTTCACCATGTGTGTGTGCAGATGTGAAGGATGTCCGAGAGTTGGTTTTAATTAAGCGATTAGAAGGCTATGGAAAAGCATGAGGGATTTCCAGTCCTTCTCTTGGCGACATTTTGGGAGAGAGTCCAAAAGAGTTTCCCCTTTGCTCATATCGGCTAATGAAACCTAAGCATTTAATGATAATAGAATAAATATTGTGAAATTATTTTCAAGAAATCTTAGCCAACGTTCACTTAGCCTGATATTATGTATGGTTCATTGGTACAGCTTGGAAAAGTTGAGATATTGTCACATATCGGCAACAAGCATCAAACATGCTGTCTCTGGAAAATATGTCCAATGAAATACTCTGTAATAGCAATTTGCAGAGATGTGGTTGAAACCTCATCTTAGACATAGAAACTCTGCTACTCAAAATCTCTACCAGTCCCCCTTGCCTTGCCACACTTATCTCAATAATTTGCTGACAGAGACCTACAGCGTAGCGTTGGCGTGAAGAAGTTCAGCCGTGAGCCAGTCAGAGTTTGGCAGTGGTGTCTCCAGAGGCCCAGTGAGAGCATTCAACAAACATGAATATGTGAGTGGGCTGTCTGACAAGGCTTCTAAACAGAGAGAGTGTGAAGATGAAACCTTCAGGATCTGTTTGTCTCTTTGATGCGGTCCGCCTCCAGACAGTCCCAGAAGAGAAGGCCTGCTCTTTGTCACACGCTAAACCTCCACACTGTCAGCCTGAGCCTGTATGTGTTTCTCTCTCTCAGGATGTCTAGTTCTATTCTCCTCAGCATCTTCTCCAACTGAAGGTGTACTTGACATCTCTGGTGTGTTGTCTAATTGGACACACAAAACAAATATTTTTTGTGCTGTGCCTCCTACCTCTTTTCCTCTGCTTGAGCCAAGACACCCATTCAGCCTGAAAGGCACGCAAAATCAACACGTTTGCCTGGAGTTCAGGACAGCAAGTTCACTGGCAAGGTAACTCACCATTAAATGGAAACAGGCTGTCCACTCCCCGGGACATAGCACAAGGACGCAAGGCCTTGTCTTCAACTTTTCCCCCAAAACACCCAGCCAGGCACCAAGCGGAGGGAAGGTGTAGGGGATCTAATGTCGCAGTCATGACCTAGCTGCACCCCTCTTCTCTCTCTCTCTCTCTCTCTCTCTCTCTCTCTCTCTCTCTCTCTCTCTCTCTCTCTCTCTCTCTCTCTCTCTCTCTCTCTCTCTCTCTCTCTCTCTCTCTCTCTCTCTCTCTCTCTCTCTCTCTCTCTCTCTCTCTCTCTCTCTCTCTCTTAGTTTGGCTCAGTAAGAAATGTTTATGCTGGCCACAAGCTGGTCCTGTGACTTATGCTGAAAACACTACATTCTGTTTAGAGAAAAACACACTGAGGAGTTTTCTTGTCTCAAGAGAGCACATTTGTTTGGAAAGGATAGTCTCGTGTCTAAACAAACCTGACAGAGAAATAGCATCCACCTCAGTAAATTGTCACTCATTGCTTCTTCACTTTGTTAAATTTAGGAGGTGATAGTATACATTATCTCCTGCTTTTGGGGTAGAGAGATCCTCTGACATTAGTTTAGGTATGAGAGCTTTCTTTGCTTATGGAAATTAAAATAGATTTTGGAAAATGTTTTTGTTGGCCAAACATGATTGCGTAGTCTTTTAAATAAATAAAAACTATGTTTCATGGAAAAGAACGTCCTAAAAAGTAACTGAAAATACGTTGAAGGAACCCATCAATTTCACAAGAATTGCAGTCCACTGATTGTGAATTTTGACATCAAAACATTGACCTCTTCTAGATATAACCCTTTAGGGAAAGACAGTAGTAAGGGACTTCTGATTAGGATCAGCAACCAAGGGACTAATAGTGAAGCAAATTCTTTGTATTCCCACTATCAAAATGAACTGGCCTCTTCCAAGATGCAGAGGGCTTTAAAACATCTGTTTGGGAGAGAAAACCCCGAAAGACCACATTTTTCTGGGGCCAAGTTTGTGATCAATCGAGCGGAACATTAGAGCAACACATGTCACTTGTTCCATTAAGTGCAGCAGAGTTCAGATCTCTTTCTCGTAACTCTGATTCATGCTCTCGGCTCTCTGTACAGGAGTCAGAGGAATCCCTCTTTGATAATCCTTTTCCATATATCAGACCAGGACCTTTGGAACAGAGGACTGGAAGCCTTCAAATCATTATGTTCTCTGCTCCATTGTTGTATAGTAGAGGAAATGAAGGCATATGTCATACACAGAGACATACATCTGGTCATACATATATGGACTGTGTATGTATGGAAAGTTCATGATATACAGATATTACTGATATGTGTGCTTTTGCTTCATCCATCACAGTTGGGATGGAGAGTTGGGTCAACAGAGGCTACTTCCTCATATCTCCTCTCTGCACATCAAACAATGAGTATAGAGTACATTAGCAGTATAGAGTACATCAAATCAAAATCAAATGAAATCACATTTTATTAGTCACATGTGCCGTATACAACAGGTGTAGGTAGACCTTACAGTGAAATGCTTACTTACGAGCCCCTAAACGACAGCACAGTTTAAAAAAATATGGATAAGAAAATATATAAAAGTAACACGTAATTAAAGAGGAGCAGTAAAAAATAACAATATATACAGGGGGGTGCCGGTACAGAGTCAATGTGCGGGGGCACCGGTTAGTTGAAGTAGAATGTACATGTAGGTAGAGTTAATTAAAGTGACTATGCATAGATGACAACAGAGAGTGGCAGTGGTGTGGAGAGGGGAGGTGTGGGCAATGTGAATAGACTGGGTAGCCATTTGACTAGATGTTCAGGAGTCTTATGGCTTGGGGGTAGAAGCTGTTTAGAAGCCTCTTGGACCTAGACTTGGTGCTCCGGTACCGCTTGCCGTGTGGTAGCAGAGAGAACAGTCTATGACTAGGGTGGCTGGAGTCTTTGACAATTTTCAGGGCCTTCCTCTGACACCGCCTAGTATAGAGGTCCTGGATGGCAGGAAGCTTGGCCACAGTGATGTAATCAGTCAGGATGCTCTTGATGGTGCAGCTGTAGAACCTTTTGAGGATCTGAGGACCCATGCCAAATCTTTTCAGTCTACTGAGGGGGAATAGGTTTTGTCGTGTCTGCTTCACGACTGTCATGGTGTGCTTGGACCATGTCTCAACCTGCTCCACTGTAGCCCCGTCGATGAGAATGGGGTCGTGCTCGGGTCCTCTTTTTCATGTAGTACACAATCATCTCCTTTGTCTTGATCACGTTGAGGGAGAGGTTGTTGTCCTGGCACCACACGGCCAGGTCTCTGACCTAATCCCTATAGGCTGTCTTGTTGTTGTTGGTGATCAGGCCTACCACTGTTGTGTCATATGCTAATTTAATGATGGTGTTGGAGTCGTGCCTGGCTGTGCAGTCATGAGTGAACAAGGAGTACAGGAGGGGGCTGAGGACGCACCCCTGAGGGGTCCCTGTGTTGAGAACCAGTGTGGTGGATGTGTTGTTACCTACCCTTACCACCTGGGGGTGGCCCGTCAGGAAGTTCAGGATCCAGTTGCGTTTAGTCCCAGGGTCCTTAGCTTATTGGTGAGCTTGGAGGGCATTACGGTGTTGAATGCTGAGCTGTAGTCAATGAATAGCATTCTCACATAGGTGTTCCTTCTGTCCAGTTGGGAAAGGGCAGTGTGGAGTTTAATAGAGACTGCATCATCTGTGAATCTGTTGTGGCTGTATGCAAATTGGAGTGGGTCTAGGGTTTCTGGGATGATGGTGTTGATGTGAGCCATGACCCGCCTTTCAAAGCACTTTATGGCTACAGATGTGAGTGCTATGGGTCGGTTTAGGCAGGTTACCTTAGTGTTCTTGGGCACAGGGACTATGGTGGTCTGCTTAAAACATGTTGGTATTACAGACTCGGACAGGGAGAGGTTGAAAATGTCAGTGAAGACGCTTGTTAGTTGGTCAGCGCATGCTCGCAGTACACGTCCTGGTAATCCGCCTGGCCCCGCGGCCTTGTGAATGTTGACCTGTCTAATGGTCTTACTCACATCGGCTGCAGAGAGCGTGATCACACAGTCTTCCGGTACAGCTGGTGATCTCATGCATGTTTCAGTGTTATTTGCCTCGAAGCGAGCATAGAAGTAGTTTAGCTCGTCCGGTAGGCTTGTGTCACTGGGCAGCTCTCGGCTGTGCTTCCCTTTGTAGTCTGTAATGGTTTGCAGGCCCCGCCACATCCGACGAGCGTCAGAGCTGGTGTAGTACAACTTGATATAAGTCCTGTATTGACGCTTTGCCTGTTTGATGGTTTGTCGGAGGGCATAGTGGTATTTCTTATAAGCTTCCGGGTTAGAGTCCCATTCCTTGAAAGCGGCAGCTCTATTCTTTAGGTCAGTGCAGATGCTGCCTGAAATCCATGGTTTCTGGTTGGGTCACTGTGGGGACGACGTCATCGATGCACTTATTGATGAAGCCAATGACAGATGAGGTGAACTCCTCAATACCATTGGAAGAATCCCGGAACATATTCCAATCTGTGCTAGCAAAACAGTCCTGTAGCTTAGCATCTGCTTCATCTGACCACTTTTTTATTGATCTAGTCACTGGTGCATCCTGCTTTAATTTTTGCTTGTAAGCGGGAATCAGGAGGATAAAATGATTGTCAGATTTGCCAAATGGAGGGCGAGGGAAAGCTTTGTATGCATCTCTGTGTGTGGAGTACAGGTGGTCCAGAGTTATTTTCCCTCTAATTTCTATCAACATTTAACATGTTGATAGAAATTAGGTAAAACTGATTTAAGATTTCCTGCATTAAAGTCCCCGGCTACTAGGAGTGCCGCCTCTGGGTGAGCGTTTTCTTGTTTGCTTATGGCGGAGTACAGCTCATTCAAAATGTCTTGGTGCCAGGCTCTGACTGTGGTGGTATGTTAACAGCTACAAAGAATAGAGATGAAAACTCTCTTGGTAGGTAATGTAGTCTGCAGCTTATTATGAGAAACTCTACCTCATGCGAGCAATGGCTCGAGTCTTCATTAGATATCGCCTCCCCTTGTCTTACGAGACGCTGCTGTTTTATCCTACCGGTACATCATATAACCAGCAAGCTGTATGTTGATACTCTCGTCGTTCAGCCACGACTCCGTGAAGCAAAAGATTGTACAGTTTTTAATGTGCCGTTGATAGTTTAATTTTCCCAATAACTCGTCCATTTTATTGTCCAAAGATTGCATGTTTGCGAGCAGAATTGAGAGGAATTGTCACGCCCTGACCAGAGTTGGCTTTGTATGTTTTATGTTTTGGTTGGTCAGGGTGTGATCTGTGTGGGCATTCTATGTTGTTTGTCTGGTTTGTCTATTTCTGTGTTTGGCCTGATATGGTTCTCAATCAGAGACAGGTGTTTTGCGTTGTCTCTGATTGGGAACCATATTTAGGTAGCCTGTTTTGTATTGTGGGTTGTGGGTTATTGTCTATGTCTATGTCTATGTGTAGTGTTTTAGTGTCAGCACTATTTGTTATATAGCTTCACGTTCGTTTGTTGTTTTGTATAGTTTGTCAAGTGTTCTTCGTTTCGTCTTCGTTTATAAAATTAAGTATGTATTCTAACCACGCTGCGTTTTGGTCCGATCCTTACTCCTCCTCAGACGAGGAGGATTACGACGTTCGTGACAGGAATGGGGGTTTATTCGATCGCCTCCTACTCCTCAGAAGGCAGCCCGCCCTCCGGCCTCTATTTCTCCGCCTCCTTCACGCAGATCACTGGGGTCGGGGCCTGTTCCCGAGGGAGCCGTATATCCTCCGCCTCGGGCTCGTCAGAGTCGTGAAAGAAGAAAAAGGATTCTGCTAGACTGTGGTGAGTAATTGCAGTCCTGATGTCAAGAAGTTATTTTCGGTCATTAAGGACGGTTGCGGCAACATTATGTACAAAAAGAGTAAAAAAATAAGTTACAAAAATAGTAAAAAAAAGAAGTTACAAAAAACACAGATAAACGAACAAAAAAACACAATCGGTTGGGGGCACGTAAAATATCTGCCTTCTGCTGCGGCGCCATTTTATTTATTATATATATTTTTTTATTTAACCTTTATTTAACTAGGCAAGTCAGCTAAGAACAAATTATTATTTACAATGACAGCCTAGGAACAGTGGGTTAACTGCCTTGTTCAGGGGCAGAACATGAAAGCATCATTTGTGAAATTGTTTTACAGCACAGAGCTCATGTCTTTTCTGACTGGAAATGAATAGAAAATGAATGGAATAGACAGTGTTACGATGCTGTGTAATAATGCTGGTCAAAATACATGAACTCAGTAGAGGGCTTAATACGGCCTGTTTGCTTCTCCTCTGCTTTATACTTTCACTATATACGGCTAGATTCCACCATGGTGCAGATTATCAGTCTCTGTTGCCCTCTAAACCAAAGACTATGCTAATAAACAAGTTAATACATACTTGCTCCATTTATGTTTCTATGTCATATAAACGTAATGAGTCCTCTCTACTAGCACTCGTGAACATGATCTCTGATTATTAGATGTGTAACCGTCTGAAAGCCTTTGATGGGAGTATCCCAATGAAATCCTATTTGAACTGGTAACATAAGACATATTTTTACAGTGGAGATTTCCACACATTTTTCTGTTTCTGCCCTTCTGTTTTTCTTCACACCCCACTGGTGGTAAATCTAGTGTGTGGGATATAATATTCCCTGAAACACAAAATAAAAAAAACATAGATGTTATTTAAACATCATGTCTGTGACGCTAAAAGCTTCTTTAATGTGTTTCCCATTGAAGACTTGGTGAACATCCATTTCTAACAGCAGGAATGGAGAGAGTAGGTTTTACACATAGAGATCCTAATTGTAATTCCTAATTATATGGTTCTACATACATCCCTATAGAGTAACACTACTGTAGTGTATTGTGATTTTAAGTGTATTGATGATTCCTTTATATGTCGTTTAGAAACAATCATGTTTTCATTAAGAATATAAATCCACTCTAAGATCTGTTGAAAGGACAGGAAGAGAAAGAGACCCTAGTCACCAGACGTCTGAAAATGTCTCAGGCCACAATAGATAGTCTGACTCATGTCACTACTGATCAATTATTTTTACAGCATCATCAATCAACTGTTAGTTCAGCAGATTACCTCCTATGTTTATGTGGATCACAGTTCTACATATTGCTATACCTCCTTTCTTCTCTAGAGTCCTATTTCCTAACCCCTTTGCCTCATTTTGTGATCTTAAAAACGACATCAACCATAACATGTATCTGTAACGACTTCCGCCGAAGTTGGCCCCTCTCCTTGTTCGGGCGGTGTTTGGCGGTCGACGTCACCGACCTTCTAGCCATCAAAGGATCCATTTTTCATTTTCCATTGGTTTTGTCTTGTCTTCCATCACACCTGGTTTCAATCCCATCAATTACATGTTGTGTATTTAACCCTCTGTTTCCCCTCATGTCTGTGTCTGTGATTGTTTGTTGTATGTTTTGTGCAAGTCGTGTTCCCTTTTATATTATTTTTGTATATATTGGTTTTCAGAGTTTTTTAGCATTTATTAAACTACTCCGTTTATACCAAGTTCACTCTACTGCGCCTGACTTCTCTGCCACCAGCACGCACCCATTACAGTATAATTTATTTCATACATGCAATCTGATGGAAGTGTTGTTGACGGCGCCACAGGGTATCAGAGCTACAGAGCTACAGATGTAGGATCTTAATTTGATCACAATGTTGCAGGATAACATTCCTGCAATGCAGGGACTTTTAAAACTTATTTTAGGTTTAAAAAGGCTTCTGTAGTTTGTAATTTCCACTTTGAAATTTCAGATGAGATTTTCCCTTACGAAAAATGTATCAACCCAGACAAACATTTCCATGAATTATAATCCACATAATAATTCACATTACCTGTTGCTGCAGGATTAAGATCCTGCCGCAAATTAAGATCCTACACCTGTCCTGTACATGTGCTATGTGGGATAGATAATGATATTTGCAATGTCCCTTGTAGGGATGGCAGCCAATGCGCTCAGATGTCCCCATTGACAAGATGTTCAGAATGCCACCCTGCATGATGCCTATTATGGGAAAGCCCTGATTGTGAAGATTTGCAATTGTGTCCTCCATGCCTTTTTCCTCCAGGTCTCGTCCCCATCCCGTTTTAATTGCTGTCTGGGGCTCGTCCACACGGGACACCATCTTTTATTTATAGGCTGGGCTTCTTCCTGGCTGTGATGGGAATCAATTAGGTAGTTGAGCCCCATGGTAAGCTGCAGTCTAATGAACTCCTATTGAGACATCATACAGTATCAGTGTTCCAGTTAGCTGCTGCTCTCATGAGTCCATGTCTCATTACCTCAACATGCATTATTGATAGTGTCGTATTTAGCAGCTACATTTTGCTGAATGCTGCATTTCAGTACTTATGAAAATTGCCTGTGAGCAAATGTAAATTGGGGCTGACTATGTTGTTGGCTGTAAGCACTTGTTTTGAGACATTTCACAACCCACTGGGCACAGACGTTAGTTCAATGTCAAGTTTTGATTTACGTTTGGCTGAGTTGTCAACCACTGTGAATTCAACGTGAAATCAACAAAACATGTCACTGTGTCATTGGATTTAGGTTAAAAGTTAGGTGAAAATAAATTCGAAATGCCCTTATGTTGATGAGTTTTTGCAAATCCAATGTGTTTTCCACGTTTATTCAATGTCATCGCATAGAGGTTTTGGGTTGAAATGACGTGGAAACGTTGATTCAACCAGTTTTTGCCCAGTGGGTAGGCTCATCTCCAATCAATATTTCTGTGGTCACTCACAGTTCGGCATGATTCAGTTGGGACTGTTCTAATAGTGATGGTCTCTCTCATCACAGTCCAATAAAACAATATAAACTAAATCACCAGGTTTATCATTTGCTTATTTTCTCCTATTTGACTGAAAAAGCATGTTGGTTTATTTATGATAGATTTAATGATTCCACTAAATTCTCAACCTAACTCGCCTTTCCCTTTCCAGCCACCTTTGACCCTCATATTGCCTCACCACAAAGTTATTATCATGCGCCTGATTTATTTAATCCCCTACAGGGAAATTCCTCTGCCTCTTTACATTAAAATGTATTGGAGTCATCAAGGCCCAAACAGGTTGCTTAAGATATTGAGCCAAACATGTATTCCATGGACGTGATTCTCTTATTTCTTCTACTGAGCCAAATGAGAAGAGTTGTCAGATTTCCGTCATAAAAACATTCTGACTACTGGTACGTCATATGTCGAGGTGTTTCCTGCTCTCACTGACTGACTTAGTCATACATTTTATTTAATGTTGGATTAATGTCATTTGTTTGATTGACAGATCATGCCGTGTCTTCATCTAGTTACAATGTGATACATTTGTGTGTGTTTAATCAAATTATTGAGAAACTGCAGTAACTGCAGTTCCCCCCATCTCCTGGAGAGGATAGGTGGGCCATTGAGGCAGCTGGCAGTCAAATGCAACTAAATAGAGTGAACTAAAAGAAGCATTTAGTTTAAAGTAATGATTAAATATAAAAAATAATTGAAAATAACTGAATATCTTCAAAATCAAACCAGGAATGGCTCAGTATGCAAAGTTTTGCCATATACTATATCCTTGGCTGAACCGAAATCTTTCCCTCAGGAAGGAATAAAAGCGAGAATGTATGGAACTTCTGCTAATAACAGACTACGTAAACCTTATCATTCCCTAATGGACTACTGCTACATCACAGTGACACATAGCGGGTGCCTTGGTTGAGACTTTAAACAGGACTGTACAGTTTTAAACACAGAGCGTAAAAATAAAACCAGTACAGGGGGTGATAAAATCTTCGTAAGAGTGCAGTATTTTGGGGTGTTTACTCTATGTTAACACAGAAACATTCCACACAGATATGTAACACCCAGTCCCTACACTCTACTCTACCGTAGCGGAGTCTATTCAGAGAATTGCGTAGCCATTATTCCATCCTATATAGATACTGTAGGTATCTTGATGCATGGTTAAATATAAACTCCCACATTGAAATAGAGGAATGCCAAAAACGAACTCAGTGGTTCTGAAGTAAGGAATGTGAAAACTGAATCGCTACCTGCCAGCTCATTCACCCAGAGAGATAGAAGATAGTGTTCTGTCGCTCACTGTTTTGTGCATAAGACCTTTAGCCTGGTCTATTGGCTAACTTCTGACAGACAGTTGTAATTTAGGTGCAGTCGATGGATCTGAGGAGAGGAAAATCGGTTGTACGTGAGAGATAGGGAACAACGCGTGTGGACAGAATAGCCAGCCAAACTTTAAAGACCATTCAATCAAACCCCTGTGACTAGTCCTATTTAGATTTTCTGTCACACTGTGAACATTTTTCCATTGAGTATTTATATCCTCTTAATTTTGTCATTGTTTTCACATGAATTCTCTTGAATCTTCAGTGACAAAATGACCCAAATGTTGGCCAATGCCTGGTTGTTGATGAATGAAGTCCATATAAGGTTGCGCCGGAAAAGTATGATTCTAAATGTCTCTGTTCGTCAGTCCTCCCCCGACTCAGAACACTGTGTGGGATGCAGTGTTAGCCTTCTGCTCTATTTTTTTCCTTCATGTGCCGTTGCACAGTAGTCCGCCTGAATGACAGTACCCAGCTGTGTGGATTAGTAGGGCGTCTCTGACCGCTGCCTGACCACAAAAGGACAAGAGGAACACATAGTAAATGAGAGAGGCTGATCACTGCAGATTTAGAGACAGATTTGAGTGTTATCTGTGGTCTGTTTTGGTCTATACTCATATCAGGAGATCCAAAGATATGGATATACTGTATGTATTGACTCCCGTGGAGGATAGTAAGAACAGTGTGGGATTTCCCATGCCTCCTCTCACTTGAGACTTATCTCCATCCACGACTAACACACACACACACACACACACACACACACACACACACACACACACACACACACACACACACACACACACACACACACACACACACACACACACACACACACACACACACACACACACACACACACACACACACACACACACACACACACACACACACACACACGAGCATTGGTGGTCACTATGAACCCATCAATCTCCAGAAAGGCATTGCACCACCAAATCCAGATGGCGTCCAAACCTGCCTGATGTTGCCCATCTTTATGTCAGACTTTGTAGACACTCTGTACTGTATAGATATTGTGTATTATTTCCCTCCTCCGTGCAAACATTAGTCTGTCTATTTGCTTTCCCACTTACATTTTCTTTTAGAAGGTGTATCTATTTCAAAGCTACGATTCAATAGGTTTCAGTGCTACTGTATGCCTGAGGTAACGGACTAAAGATGAATTGTTGGCCGTTTTCACTATGACCCAGTAGTAGCCTCTGAACTCCAGATGAGCACATACTCTACTGAATCATTTGGCAGGGTGATCTGGTATCATGCAATACTGAGTGAAAAGCTTTATGATGCCATGTTATTTACAAGGCACTTGGACATCCAATCGTTGAGCTCCTGAACAGACAGATGGAAGCCTACCGCTTATATATCCAAAAGTATTGAAAACATGAAGTCATTGGGAAATATTGCTTTTAACATGTCATCCTCAATAGAAGTCTTTCAAATGGAAAAATCTCGTAAAGAATCTGATTTAAAGTAATACAAAGGGCTTCTTGTGCTTCATAAATGTTTTTCGGACTTCAATAACAATGATGTAAGTGTCAAAATTATTTCTTTATTTGGAATTGAGATTTCAGATTTACATGACATAAGAGTTGGTAGGGTGACTTTTTAACAGGTTAGAACAAAACTTTCTTTGTGGTTTCTTTGAAGTTGCAACTTTCACTCCCAGCCATATCCTCCATAAACTCCACTTCTACACAGACTCCCCATTCCAGAATCAGCAGGTGCGCGCCATTCAGAACATGCCCAGCTTTAACGTGCACAGCTCTGTGGCTGGAAACGACTATTTTTGGGGACTTCAAATGGCAACAACTGATACATTCACATTATAGTAACTAGGCAAAACAATTTACCATCATGTTTTGTTGTATCAGAAATGTGCTCCCTGTTAATAACATTACTCTCTTTGTTCTCTTTACTCAAAATAAGGAATAAAACATGTTTCCATTTAGTATTTAGCCTTTATACAGTGCCAGTTGAGGCGGAGCTCGAGCTGTTGAGTGAAGTGTAGCCTAATGCACAGACCCACCCTGCTCTGTTTATCTCCATCTTTATCTCTGAACAAGGCTCCCAGGATCCGTGCTGTTACTGCTTCTGAGTGATCACGTTACCTGGGTGAGAGGAAAACAATGGAATGAGCAGGTAAAGTAGGCAGTTATGTGTATACTGTATCTTAAGTGCAAATTGTCTTCATATGTCTATTGTTTCACATTCTTATCCGTTTCCCATAAGGCCTTATGCCTACTAATGGGGTCACTGGGTTTTGCAGGGTGAAGTCACATGTTGATTCATAAAGCTATGCAGGTGGGAGAGATGAGAATCAGGACGGTTGAATGGTCAACGGTTTGCATGTCTTTTCAACATAATCATCGATACTGTTTTTTCCATGATTGGTTTGAACCAATTAAAGACCAATTTTACATATCAGCTGGCTTTTGGTTTCAGCGGAAGTGCATGTGTCACTGTTTAAAACTGTGTGACACTAACCAGAACTCAGCAATATGCACATTGGATTTTGTGACCTAAATCAAAACTATTTGTTTTCGATAACAGATCTAATGGACTGACACCTGTGCTCTATTGTGAGTGTGCCTGTTTGTTGAAATCAGGGGATCTGGAAGGACAGATGTGGGTCTGGTCCAGAAGCTTAGAGAACAGTCGGTCTGGCCAAAGGAGATGGGCTGCAGAACAGAGCACAAATAAAATGATTCCACACCTCAGACTTTTGGATGAGAAAAAGGAGCTAAATCCTACAGGAAATAGTTTGGTATTTGACTTTGTTAAGTTACCTTGATGTCATAATGATGGATGAAATCTATGGGGTCCACTTCCTCAGCAGTGTCTTCCATTAGTTACAGTATATGATGTTTGTGTTGTCAGTTGGACTGTGATTTAAGGATTCATTAACTTCTCTGGGATATGTGGGACGCTAACTTCCCACTTGGCCAAAAGCCAGTAAAAATGCAGAGTGCCAAATTCAAATAAATTACTATAAAAATCAAACTTTCATGATATCACACATGAAAGACACCAAATTAAAGCTACACTTGTTGTGAATCCAGCCAACATGTCTGATTTCAAAAAGGATTTACGGCGAAAGCACACCTTGCGATTATGTTAGGTCAGTACATAGCCACAGAAAAACAAAGCCATTTTTTCAGCCAAAGAGAGGAGTAACAAAAAGCAGAAATAGAGATAAAATTAATCACTAACCTTTGATGATCTTCATCAGATGACACTCATAGGACTTCATGTTACACAATACATGTATGTTTTGTTTGGTAAAGTTCATATTTATATCCAAAAATCTGAGTTTAGGCGGGACGCTACTGTCTCACTTGTCAATTCAAATAAATTACTATAAAAATCAAACTTTCATTAAATCACACATGAAAGATACCAAATTAAAGCTACACTGGTTGTGAATCCAGCCAACATGTCAGAATTCAAATAGGCTTTTCGGCGAAAGCAAACAATGCTATTATCTGAGTTAGCACCATAGTAAACAAAGAGAGAGAAGCATATTTCAACCCTGCAGGCGCGACACAAAACTCAGAAATAAAAATATAATTCATGCCTTACCTTTGACGAGCTTCTGTTGTTGGCACTCCAATATGTCCCATAAACATCACAAATGGTCCTTTTGTTCGATTAATTCCGTCGATATATATCCAAAATGTCCATTGATCCATTCACAGCTTTCTGTCTGTTGGCAATGTTAGGGACATCCCCCCCCCACACACACACTTTGCTTTTAACATACATATTTGACACACATAATTGTTATTGTTCATTTATACACAAATTATTATTTAACATGTCGTAACCTGGGATTTGAACTCACAACCTCTTGGATCACAGCATTCTGATCTTCCTGCTACGCCACCATATCTGTTTCAATTACTGAGTTCACCTGTATTCCTGCACGTTGCACTTCATAGTAAATCTCAGTTAAAAACACACTCAAGAAAGCCTATTACATTTATCATAGTGATTCAGGAGTAACATTAAAACAAAATCATATGCCTCACCAATACTAAACAACTATACAGAAACTCTCAAATTGCTGAAATAAGTCAATTCAATCAATGACGAGAGAATAGTCAGATTAACTGATAACTAAAATAGCAGTACAGATAGCACTCTCCTGCTAAGTGCAGAGATGTATTATTAGTAATGAATATGTAGGGGACTTCTGGGAATACTCCAGACTTTGTGGTGCTTTGTTAAAAAGTCAGTACTAAGTGATCATGTCAAATGTAATTATTTTGTCATTGATTAAAGCTTTTTCACACTATTTTAATTGAACAGCATACCACTTACCTTAAAACTCCATACTATTTCCTTACTTTATTTATAATGGTTTAGGACACCTGAAACCATCACGTGACATCCTGAAGACTAGTAAAATGAAAGTCCTGATAACGTCCTAAAAAGGTCCTGACATGGTCCTCAATGACGTCCTGGTAACTTACAGGGAACTAAACAAAAATTCCCCATGGACCATCATGTGATGCCCCCTTGACCATAATGAAATGTCGCATGGATAACGTCCTATCAGACCCAAATAGGAACCTTTTCGTAACGTTCCCTAATGGACATCAAAATACCTTATTATAACGTTATACTGCAACCACACGGGGACCTGTACTGAATGTCGTCTCATGGTCCAGAGGTTAATGTCATGTTTTAATGTTCCTAGAACGTTCTCAGAACCTCAGAGGGATGATGTCTCCCCGAAACTCTTAAAGGGACATAATGGGAACAGTGCATAATGTCTTTGTTTGCTGGGTCCTCTCTGGTCACAAGACAGACTGAAGTCTAGAGACACAGGGTGAATAACTCCAAACACTTAAGCCAAGAGCCTGTCAAAGAAACCAGTATCTCACTTCACATCCAGAAACCTTTTCAACTCTCCTGTCAAGTTGTTGGCCGGCTTGTCCATCATCTCATAGGTACAGTATTTATTCTGGTGCCGCTTTGCTTCGAACGCTGTGCATGGGCCTATCCTTCCAATACTTCATCTGCAGCAATGCTGACAACAGAGCATCATGATAACATGCCCTATGATGATGTTGCAGATTGAAGCATTAGTTACCTCACCCAAGTGGTACAGGGAAAATGAGCTCATCATCATACTCTGATTGTCTCTCAGCCGTTAGGTGATTTACTGCATCGCCGCTAAATGCCAAGGCATCTGGAGGCATGGCCAGTTCCCCATAGGAAAAATAGGCTCACGCCATGACGTGTTCCTCAGACCTAGTTAAAAGTGCGGTTTCAAAGTGCAAGGCTGTGAGCCCCACCAGTATTTTTGCAAAAAAAGAACTCAGACACGCATTCCAATAGGAGAGATTTGTCAGATGTTCTCTGTAAGCTAAGGTTTGGGATGGGACTGATGGTAAAGGAGCTTCTGGAGTCATTGGTGTTTTACAAGGGTTAAGTCAGTGGGGTAAC
This sequence comes from Salvelinus alpinus, assembly GCF_045679555.1. Taxonomy (NCBI): domain Eukaryota; kingdom Metazoa; phylum Chordata; class Actinopteri; order Salmoniformes; family Salmonidae; genus Salvelinus; species Salvelinus alpinus. The sequence continues at coordinate 41,950,246 of NC_092086.1, forward strand.
TTAGAGAGCTTTATGGATATTTATAAAGTGCCTTAAGAAAGATCCCATCATGGTTAGCAACACACCAAGGAACTGTGACTGATACACCCACTGAGCAGTCGTCTGTCAGACTATGTTTCCCCAAAGGACCTACTCACACATTATGCTCAATGCTAATGACATTGATAAGTTATGTGTTTTCAGTTTGAGGTGTTTGATTGCCGAGGGGTGAAAATCTTCTGAAGTGGTATTGACATCTGCAGTCACTCAGTTAGATAAGAGCCTTGAACGCAAACACTCTCTCACTCTGAAGCCTAAGTGTATTTAAGAGATGGGCACCGGATGCAGAACAGGGTTCAATATGTTCAGTATAAGGGCCTTCACTGCTGTAGACAAACCATATTTGATTGGTGGCATTAGCTCTCAAGGAGTTTCTGAATGGACCCAGTAATTGATTACACCTCTGATTACTTGTACACTTGTTGCGCAAGAGTCCTCCAGCTTCAGGTACCACAGAGAGTTTGTGGAAGGTGTCAGAGCAATGTGATTGATCAATCAAGCCTTGTTCACAGCAAATTCCCAGGGATGGTGAATCAATCAGAGGAGCTGCTGTTTGTTTGAGCTGGTTACCTCTTCACAGGCATCCTGTAGCCTGCAGACTGCAGCCAGCATAATTTACTTCCCCCCTGCTCTTGTTTTGATAAAGCATTAGCCAACTGGAATAAACAAAGATGTAGCTTATGTCCCTTGATACACAAACCCATGCAAATAGGATGTCCTGGAAGCTCCCAAATTATCCCATGATTGCGGCGCAGGATGAGTTGTTTACCCCCAATGGGGACGGCCCATTGACCTCGGGGATCGAGAAGAAATGGCACTGCTAGATCAAATGAAAGATTATATTACATAGAAATGGAGAGTGACTGTTAATCAGACTTAGTGGCATTACAAGGAAAGTGAACTGTACCCTTCCCTTGATTATTTAGATATGCTTTTTTTCGTGCATTGTTCAAGCACTGAGGTTGAGCCAAAAATAGCCAATACGGATAGGAGGGTAACTTCACTTATCAAGCCAGGAAAACAGCCTGATTACATCAACTATATCTGAACCTTGAAGTCATAGAATTGTCTCTGACCAATTTCATAGTACAATTTCATATGCTATTATTATGTCTTAGGCATATATGACAACTTATTTGGTTACATGATGACTTATGTGGACTAAAAGCAGGAATGAATAACCATGAAGATGTATCGTTGATTCATTGATGTGTCATTGAACACATTATTTAGAAATGCTATAGGACCCAGCTTTCCACTGGGGACTGAGGGAGTTACTGAGGAAGTATCTACGTATCCACAATGTTCAATCACTCTACAATCAGGCACAACTTTGATAGACTGCAACACTCAGGACACGTCATCGAATGGTAAAAACCAGACAGTGATCATTTTGCCATTACATCTCTCTGGCATTGTTTCGGCTAACCCCAAAACCCCCTCAGGTGCAGCCTCGATGTTGACCCAGCATTTTCATTCATTGTAAGGTACTGCAGGGAGTGATCCAATCACAAGGGACAAAGGGAAAATATCACGCATGTGGAAAACACTTCAGAGTAGATGAGAGTGGATCAGGGGAAGTTTTACATGGATGCACAGTGCAGTGGAGGAGCCAGAGCATCTGGTTTGAGTTCAGTCTGTCCCAGGGACCCTGCAGGCAGGAGAGGGCTGGCACCTGATAAATGGGGCTATTATTGGAGGCTTGGACTCAGCACAGCACAAACACCCAGTTCAAGCCACACTCTGATATATACAAATAAGCACTTCACCATTAACACGCATGCACTGTGCACACAGACACACACATACACATACCCTATACATCATATGATGCATGCAGTACAAAAAAACATTCTGATATGCACAAATATATAAACGCAACATGCAACAATTTCAAAGATTTTACTGAGTTACAGTTCACATAAGGAAGTCAGTCAATTAAAATAAATAAATTAGGTCCTAACCTATGGATTTCACGACTGGGAATACAGATATGCATCTGTTGGTCACAGCTACCTTAAAAAAAGGTTGGGGCGTAGGACCAACATAGGACCAACACTTATACTTTTGTTCAGTGTACATGTGATATACACTCAAGCACGCTACATTCCCAACAACAGTGCCAATGATGGTAGTGGGATGTAGGCTGCAGTGTATATTCTACAGACTGGGGATGAATTGAGATATTATGGCCTATAGTGGTGATGTGTAAATGTGCTCCTTTCTGTCGGTGTTATTAAGTTTGTTTTTGTTGTGCTGAATCCACAGTTCCGGTAATAGATCAGTACACCCCTTGACCCTCACTCCCTTCCACTCATCAATCAATGCTAGAGACAGATTTCTCTTATGATTCGACAAATGTATTTGCCTCGTGGGGTTATCGAAGACCACCTACACAGTGCGTTGAGCGTTATTCCAAAAAATGACATGAGCAATGCATTGTGCGCCAAACAAGCAGGACTGTGTGCACACCTGTGGTTTTAAATATCCTGTATGGATGCAGTGTCACACAAGGGAGTCAACAAGAGGACTTGCTGGGAAATACTGTCAAAATAGAGACTTTAGAGTAATCTTTCCTGCAGTTGGAGTCTATTAGAACCTGAAACTGAAAATGTCTGGATCATCAAATACTCAGCTGCAGTCTCTGTTAGTAAGATACCTTACTTGAATGTCTTGGTTGGTTTTAGTAGGATATCTTACTTGAATATCTTGGTAGGTTTTAGTAAGATACCTTACTTGAATGTCTTGGTTGGTTTTTGGTTAAGTCCCAGCATTGTATGACAATGTAAAGGCGCTAATCAGGGGTTCAATTGGGAATTCAGAAGTGGAGGAGCTGTATTTGGAAGGGTTAGGGTAAGGGTTGAGCCAGGGTTTAACATACGGTTAGGGTTAGGGTTATGCCAAGATTAAGATTAGGGTTAGTACTTTTGCGTTAGTACCTCTTTGGACCCGTAAGGGTCCGCCTGACTCTGTTTTTGACCCAAAGTGCAGGAGCCTGGCTCTAGGTAGCTCCGACTCCATTTCACCACTGGCGCTAATAGATGATTTAACCAGAACCACTAATACCACATAATATCCATGTGAAATAAAACCACAGGGACCAATGCTCTGTGATGACCCAGGGTTACCACAGAACACCAGATTATGTTCCCTTGAGAATCCTGGTGAACTACTGTACACAATGAGCATAGTTACAGTCCAGATGGGAACAATAGGACGACTTCCTATGACATCAATATATTATCAATGGATCCCAATAACTCGGCAAGAGAGCACTTTATGCAAGGAATCTGTTCAAACAGAGACATTAAAAACATTTTTAAAAAAGGAGTTTGACAGATCTCATTCGATAACAGTGTGTCCAGGGTCAACTTTTTTTCTACAGTTCTCTGGCTCTTGTTTTTTTTATGTGAAACATAACTGCTATTTATTCACATTTATTCACAGACCAACACAATTATCTGGCTTTCAGATACTAAGAATCCGGCACAAACAAACTGTGGAAAGGTGGCTAGTCTGGAGTTGTTGATTCAAAGTTTGTTTTCACTTTAGCAAAGATTTTGGTTTGTATTCAATCTTTTTTATTTTATTTGTAGTTATCCAGGCATGTCAATTAAGAACGAATGTACAATGAAGGCCTGGCACTTCTCCTTTTTGAGAAATTGTAAATCCCTGACTCATATCACAGGCATTTACAGCAAATTATCTAGCAGCGGATGGAATGGAATGGAGGCCTGTCTATCTGATGGAGAAAGAGAGAGAAGGTTTAAGGGAGGACTCTGGGGAGGTGGAGAGGAGGAACAGAGTGCCAGGGCAGAAGAGGAGTGCGTCTAACTCCCAGACCAGTCACACAGACTAAGTGAACTCTGTGAGATGTCATCTCCTCCAGGAGAGATGGATATAAAGGATCTTATAACATAACATAGGAGGCTGAAGTATCACTTCTATTGAAATATCTCACCTCCTTTTATATGTATCATAACACAGCTGAGTGAGAAGCAGCACTTTCATTTCTATAATCAATGTCCTTTAATGTGTCAGCACTGTAACGACCTGGGTGTCGGGGAGGTGCGAAGTCAGACGCAGGAACAGCGGAGCTTCAATATGTTGAGTCTTTAATACCCAACTGGCAAACAAAATGTCCAACACGGACGTACTGGGTGTCACACAACGGTCCAACGACACGATAAACAAACCCAGTCCACAATAATAATCTCCACTCCCGAAATCCAAAAAGCTACAATGTAACAATCCCGCACAAAGAAGCGTACGGGCTGGCTGACTAATAAAGCCACACTAATAAACAATTAACTAAACACAGGTGATACAAATCAACACATAAGGAGGGGGAGGAAAAAGAGTCGCCACCCGAACGGGAAGGAGAGCCTGCCTCGGTTGAAGTCGTGACAAGCACAAAGTCATCCTTATAACAGTAAACCATTTTAGTCAAGGCCTGAGAGGTATATTACAAAACAGAAGCAATGAGTTAGCCAGCTAATTTTCCTAAATATCCTGAAATAACTTTTTATTTTTCAAGAAAGATACGTTTGAAATGGGCATGGTCCAAGTGACTCAACAACCAAAAACATATATCTAAGTTTAGCTTTGTTAATGAATCAGAAAATCTATAGTTATTTCTGGTTGTTTATCTAAGTCAGCTGGGTAGCTCGTTGATCCTGCTGTGTAGTATACCACTCTGTAATATTCGTCCTGGGATTTTATGTGCAGTGCAATTCATGTCCCTATCTCTTCTGAAGCTGACTAATATATCGAAAGAACAGCACACAATGTGGCCATTTGTACAGTATCAAGAGAAAGTCAGACAGGCGGAGAGATACATGGATCCCATTACAACAAGCCTAAACACAGAGTGTTTACAGAACACCGCAGAGGAAAATGCACCCATCCTGACACGTCTTCTGGTTCCGTATTTGCATGAAGACCATTCAAATCTCATTTCCATCAATCAGACACAAGATGCCTTCATGTTGGAATGTTGTTCTCTGAAGGTATTTATAAAGCTAAAGTTGAAGTCGGAAGTTGACATACACTTAGGTTGGAGTCATTAAAACTTGTTTTTCAACCACTCCACAAATGTCTTGTTAATAAACTATAGTTTTGGCAAGTCGGTTAGGACATCTACTTTGTGCATGACACAATACATTTTTCCAACAATTGTTTACAGACAGATTGGTTCACTTAAAATTCACTATATCACAATTCAAGTGGGTCAGAAGTTTACATACACTAAGTTGAGGGTGCCTTTAAACAGCTTGGAAAATTCCAGAAAATGATGCCATGGCTTTAGAAGCTTCTGATAGGCTGTGACATCATTTGAGTCAATTGGAGGTGTACCTGTGGATGTATTTCAAGGCCTACCTTCAAACTCAGTGCCTCTTTGCTTGACATCATGGGAAAATCAAAAGAAATCAGCAAAGACCTCAGAAAAAAAATTGTAGACCACAAGTCTGGGTCATTCTTGGGAGCAATTTCCAAAGGCCTAAAGGTACCACGTTCATCTGTACAAACAATAGTACGCAAGTATAAACACCATGGGACCACACAGCCGTCATACCGCTCAGGAAGGAGATGATCTCTGTCTCCTAGAGATTAACATATTTTGGTGCGAAAAGTGCAAATCAATCCCAGAAAAACAGCAAAGGACCTTGTGAAGATGCTGGAGGAAACAGGTACAAAAGTATCTATATCCACAGTAAAACGAGTCCTAACCTGAAAAGCCGCTCAGCTTGGAAGAAGCCACTGCTCCAAAACTGCCATAAAAAAGCCAGACTACGGTTTGCAACTGCACATGGGGACAAAGATTGTACTTTTTGGAGAAATGTCCTCTGGTCTGATGAAACAAAAATAGAACTGTTTGGCCATAATGACCATCGTTATGTTTGGAGGAAAAAGGGGGAGACTTGCAAGCCGAAGAACACCTTCCCAACCGAGAAGCACTGGGGTGGCAGAATCATGTTGTGGGGGTGCTTTGCTGCAGGAGAGACTGGTGCACTTCACAAAATAGATGGCATCATGAGGGAGGAAAATTATGTGGATATATTGAAGCAACATCTCAAGACATCAGTCAGAAAGTTAAAGCTTGGTCGCAAATGGGTCTTCCAAATGGATAATGACCTCAAGCATATTTCCAAAGTTGTGGCAAAATGGATGTATTGGAGTGGCCATCACAAAGCCCTGACCTCAATCCTATAGAAAATGTGTGGGCAGAACTGAAAAAGCTTGTGCGAGCAAGGAGGCCTACAAATCTGACTCAGTTACACCAGTTCTGTCAGGAGGAATGGGCCAAAATGTACCCAATTTACTGTGGGAAGCTTGTGGAAGGCTACCCGAAACGTTTGACCCAAGTTAAGAAATTTAAAGGCAATGCTACCAAATACTAATTGAGTGTATGTAAACTTCTGACCCACTGGGAATGTGATGAAATAAATAAAATCTGAAATAAATCATACTCTCTACTATTATTCTGACATTTCACATTTTTTAAATAAAATGGTGATCCTAACTGACCTAAGACAGGGAATTTTTACTAGGATTAAATGTCAGGAATTGTGAAAAACTGAGTTTAAATATATTTGGCTAAGCTGTATGTAAACTTCCGACTTCAACTGTATGTAGTCTCTGGGAAAAAATGACACAAAAAAAGCAAGTAAGTCAGCTTTAGAGACACAGTATGTTTTACTGTTTTAGGGGGTAGGGACTAGAGGACAGAGTTTGAAAACGTATAGTTTCGTAATCATCTCCCATGAGTGTGTTTATTTGATAAAAATAAATCAATTCATGACTAATAAGCTGTTAATATGGACAGGAACAATGGAACCATGCATACGATTTGGAATTAAACAAGCAGCATCTGTGTGCCTCTCCTAACTGGGATCTAGCCAATGATTGGTTGGGTGGTGTACACAAGCTCAGTGTGTTTCCACCAGAAATGAATGGCCAGAAATATTTCAGAACTAAAATGCAGGAAAGGGGTTTATTACCTCACTGGTACAGTCTGAGTTGAGGTTTGTATTTATTTTAATTTTACCCCTCCTCTCTCAACCATCCGTTACTTCTCGAAAAAAACCTATTATGCACACCATCGCCTGGCTCGAAGTTCAGTATGAACAACAACCATTTCTAGCCCATACAGTCGGACCTCCCCCAGTCCTGTTACTGGCACAGTTTAGAGACATGGAATAATTTAACACTACATCATGATGCCAGTGTTCTAAACTAAACTTTCCAGAATTCAAAATATCCTGGCGGACCATATAGGCCTGTAACTAAACCTCACTCTCAAGCAACTGCTAAGTTAGATTTCTGGTCAAACCTCACTAGTTAATACCATTGCATGAGGCATCTCAAATACAAATATCCATAATTTCTCCCAACATTGAAATGTTTGCAAATGGTGTATATTCAGATGGATACAACTGGAACTGTATCAGTGGTGGCCTCTCCTACCCCAGTCTCTTTTGCCCTAAAAAGTGAAGGTATATATTTATGTACCCACAATTCACAGGCCTATCTCTTGGAAACAGATGCAGGCTTATGTGTGTCAACATGTCACTGCAGAGATTCCTCACAGGCTCATTACTGCATTGGGACTTTATGAGTCCTGTGGAGCGCTGCACTACCCTGCCTCTGCCAGCATATTGGGCTATCTGGCTGAGTGTGTCATTAAGTTCCAAGTTTGTATGGATAGTGACTCAACGCCTTTATGAGTTATCCACTCAGATCGTTGGCTGACAGGGCACTTCACTGCTGATGGCTCATTGTGGAAGAGAGAAATATTATTATTACACAGACTGTTCTCTCTGATACCGCACGGCAAGTGCTACTAGAGCGCCAAGTCTAGGTCCAAAAGGCTTCTTAACAGCTTCTACCACCAAGCCATAAGACTGCTGAACAATTAATCAAAGGGCTACCCAGACCCCTCTTTACGCTGCTGCTACTCTCTATTTGTTATCTATGCATGGTCACTTTAACTCTACCTACATGTACATATCACCTCAATTACCTCGACTAACCGGTGCCCCCGCACATTGACTCTATACCGGTACACCCTGTATATAGCATCACTATTGTTATTTTACTGCTGCTGTTACTCTTTCTATTTTTTTTTATTACTTATCTACTTTTTCTTAAAACGTTTTTCCTAACTTCTTAAAGCATTGTTGGTTTAGGGCTTGTAAGTAAGCATTTCGCTGTAAGGACTGTTGTATTCGGTGAGTGTGACAAATACAATTTGATTTGATTTGATTACATATGAGCTCTAAGTGTGGGTAATTCCTCCCACGGGCCTCATCCACATATGGTACATCTGGCACTAAACTGTAGCAGAGTTATTATTCCTTATTGTTCCATGACAAGTGTCATGACTGTCCTGTAAGGATCCAAATAGGTCAGATCAGCTTTGCAAAAAATAACTTCAACCAGACCCCCTCTCACCTGCAGAGGGGGGAGAAGTGAACTGGTGGGGGGTTGACAGCTCAAGCCCTTTTATAAATCAAGGACAGAACATTCAACTATCTCCCTCTCCAAATTCACCTAAGGAATGAGTCTTTGTTTCAACAGACATTTTCCCACCGAAACTCTAACACGTTCTAAAGCAAATACTGGAACAACATTTTGAACATAGAATGTGGGGAATGGGCAGAGGGGACCTTAAAGAACACTGATGTTGGTCTGGTTGTTATTTTGTGATGTTATTAAAAATGTTATAGAGGAAATACTGTAACTTGAAAAGTATACACACTTTATGTGTGAAGTGTCCATCTGATGCGTTGTGCATGAAATATGAACAATTATGAAAGTGTTTTTGTTAAGAGAGGGATGTGATTTTAGAGGAAATTGTTTCTATAACTTTGTACAAGTAAGTAGTCAGAGAGCGTGTCAGCCGGATGGAACCGCCCCTTTTGAAGAACTGTATAAAATTATGGGTTAAGAATGAACAAATCAGACCAGAAAGACATTGAGCTGCAGCTCACATTTAAAGTGGTTTAAACTTTGAATCTCAACACGAGGTAGAGACGATAAAGTTACTTCACGTACAATCACTGGTACGGTTGATTAGCTGTCCTAAGTAAAGTATCTAGAAAAGCGAATTTAAGTGGGCCCATTCTACTACTCTCTTCAAACCATCGTATTCTACTACTCTCATCACCCCATTGGGAACCATCGACACGGCTGGCAAGCCTATCTTCAAAGAAGCATTTTCCAGAGTGAATGGAAGTAGAATAAACTCTGTAGTTCTGTTCAGGACTACACGACAAGTCACCGGATACCAGACGACAGCATAGGAGAACAACAGTAGAAGATGAGTGGGGACCCCTTTTGGACAATCGGAGCCTTACCAGCATGCCTCAAAAAGGCCCAACACCCTTTCCAAGAAGGCCTGGTTCCAACAGAAATACACGAAGAACAAGGCATTTACACGTAAATACATTCATGATTTATTATTAATGTGAGTAGTTTCTAAAATGTACCAAAGTATTATGTCTCTGTCCCTCTCTCTCTCGCCCTCTCCATGTCTTTTGTAACGAGCCACCATATTGTATCAGTCCGGTAGGAACCTGTTTCTAATGTACTAAGTGTGTATGTTCATCCTGTGTTACCATTTAGTTAGCTAGTAAATAAATAATGAAACCAATTTGTGTAGTACTGAATCACAAGTTAAGCTTGAGTTTTTGCAGATGCAGGAGGTTACGACTGTTCAGAATGATGATATGATACGAGGTTATGATTAATAAGTTGACTGTTTATAGATGTGATAGGTTAAGACTTAAGACGTTTAGAGTTTAATTCGGGAGATGGTAACTCTTTAAAGAGGGCTCCCGAGTGGTGCAGCGGTCTAAGGCACTGCATCTCAGTGCAAGAGGCGTCACTGCAATCCCTGGTTTGAATCCAGGCTGCGTCACATCCGGCTGTGATTGGGAGTCTCGTAGGGTGACACAAAATTGGCCCAGCGTCGTCCGGGTTTGGCTGGGGTAGGCCGTCATTGTAAATAACAATTTGTTCTGAACTGACTTGCCGAGTTAAATAAATAGAAGAACCACTCTCCCGGTGCTCCAAATCCTTATGTGTCAATTGTTACATTATTAATATAATCGGGTAACAATTAAACATAGTTAGTTGATTAGATAAATAACAGTCATCAGATTAATGAAAATAAAGTCACGACACAAGCAATTGTGCAATTTTTTGATATTGCTCCTTTTTGTATATGTTATTATTATTGCACATAATACCAAAACAAACATACTCCCATAATGGGGGGAGAAGGTGGCATACCAGCAGGATGCTGGAGCAGTCACCAGTACTTTTTCTATGACAAACAGGCCTTGATTATTGTTTTCGGTGCTGCATATGAACTGTGGGCTGAATCCTAACTAATCTTAATGGAGAATTATAGATTGATCAATCAGAATGGGAGGGCTGATATTAATAGTATTACCGCATTTATGGCATTATCTGATTAATGGGGAAATGGTTTGGGAATGGGGTCAGGGTGGAGGAAGTGGGTTTTGTGGTGGCTGGTCGCAGACATTGTTGGTTGATCCTCTGTGCCAGCCTCTCTGCAATGGGAAGCTGGTTATGTGCGAGGAGGGAGTAGATATATCATCGCCCAGAGCAGAGACAGATGGGAATATGGAGTATATAAAACAAATGGAAACAACAACACTATTAATGACCATTTTAAAAGCGTCTATGAAAATAAATCAGAATTTAACAAACAGTTGGACTGATCCTACAGCCTTCTAAGACTCAACAACCCTGAAGCAACTATCAGCAGAGAATGAAAACAATTATTGAAATCACCCAAAAAGACATATTAGACACTCTTAAAATATTTGCGCAGAGAAAAGCATCAGGTATTGACGGCTTTCCCATAGAATTATGGGAAACGTGATGTCTAGTTTAGTCAAATCAAATCGAATTTTATTTGTCACATACACATGGTTAGAAGATGTTAATACGAGTGTAGCGAAATGCTTGTGCTTCTAGTTCCGACCATGCAGTAATATCTAACAAGTAATCTAACAATTTCACAACAACTACCTTATACACACAAGTGTAAAGGAATGAATAAGAATATGTGCATAAAGATTAATGAATGAGCAATGGCCGAACGGCGTAGGCAAAATGCAGTAAATCAAATCAAATGTATTTATATAGCCCTTCTTACATCAGCTGATATATCAAAGTGCTGTACAGAAACCCAGCCTAAAACCCCAAACAGCAAGCAATGCAGGTGTAGAAGCACGGAAAAACTCCCTAGAAAGGCCAAAACCTAGGAAGAAACCTAGAGAGGAACCAGGCTATGAGGGGTGGCCAGTCCTCTTCTGGCTGTGCCGGAGATTATAACAGAACATGGCCAAGATGTTAGAATGTTCATAAATGACCAGCATGGTCAAATAATAGTAATCACAGTGAACGGGTCAGGGTTCCATAGCCGCAGGCAGAACAGTTGAAACTGGAGCAACAGCACGGCCAGGTGGACTGGGGACAAAATGGAGTCATCATGCCAGGTAGTCCTGAGGCATGGTCCTAGGGCTCAGGTCCTCCGAGAGAGAGAAAGAAAGAAAGAGAGAATTAGAGAGAGCATACTTAAATTCACACTGGACATCGGATAAGACAGGAGAAATACTCCAGATATAACAGACTGACCCTAGCCACCCGACACATAAACTACTGCAGCATAAATACTGGAGGCTGAGACAGGAGGGGTCAGGAGACACTCATTTAACACAGTAAATTCATCAGGCTTAAGCCATGTTTCAGTCAGGCCAATCACATCAAGATTATGATCAGTGATTAGTTCATTGACTATAACTACCTTGGACGTGAGGGATCTAACATTAAGTAGCCCTATTTTGAGATGTGAGGTATCACGATATCTTTCAATAATGGCAGGGATGGAGGAGGTCTTTATTCTAGTGAGATTGCTAAGGCGAACACCGCCATGTTTAGTTTTGCCCAACCTAGGTCAAGGCACAGTCTCAATGGGATAGCTGAGCTGACTACACTGACTGTGCTAGTGGCAGACTCCACTAAGCTGGCAGGCTGGCTAACAGGCTGCTGCCTGGCCTGCACCCTATTTCATTGTGGAGCTAGGGGAGTTAGAGCCCTGTTTATAATCGTAGATAAGATGAGAGCACCCCTCCAGCTAGGATGGAGTCCGTCACTCCTCAACAGGCCAGGCTTGGTCCTGTTTGTGGGTGAGTCCGAGAAAGAGGGCCAATTATCTACAAATTTTATCTTTTGGGAGGGGCAGAAAACAGTTTTCAACCAGCGATTGAGTTGTGAGACTCTGCTGTAGAGCTCATCACTCCCCCTAACTGGGAGGGGGCCAGAGACAATTACTTGATGCCGACACATCTTTGTAGCTGATTTACACGCTGAAGCTATGTTGCGCTTGGTGACCTCTGACTGTTTCATCCTAACATCTTTGGTGCCAACGTGGATAACAATATCCCTATACTCGCCAGTTTCAGCTTTAGCCAGCACCAACTTCAGATTAGCCTTAACGTCGGTAGCCCTGCCCCCTGGTAAACAGTGTATGATCGTTGGATGATTCGTTTTAAGTCTAATACTACGGGTGATGGAGTCACCAATGACTAGGGTTTTCAATTTGTCAGCGCTAATGGTGGGAGGCTTCGGCGTCTCAGACCCCGTAACGGGAGGAGTAGAGACCAGAGAAGGCTCAGCCTCTGACTCCAACTCGCTGCTTAATGGGGAGAACCGGTTGAAAGTTTCTGTCGGCTGAATGAGCGACACCGGTTGAGCATTCCTACAGCATTTCCCTCCAGAAGCCATGAGAAAGTTGTCCGGCTGCGGGGACCGTGCGAGGGGATTTATACTACTATCTGTACTTACTGGTGGCACAGAGGCTGTTTCATCCTTTCCTACACTGAAATTACCCTTGCCTAACGATTGCGTCTGAAGCTGGGCTTGCAGCACAGCTATCCTCGCCGTAAGGCGATCATTCTCCTGTATATTATGAGTACAGCGACTGCAATTAGAATGCATCATGTTAATGTTACTACTTAGCTTCGGCTGTTGGAGGTCCTGACGAACCATGTCCAGATAAAGCGTCCGGAGTGAAAAAGATGAATGAAAAAAAGTTGAGTGAGGGAAAAACTAAAAATAATTTTTAAAAAAACTGTAAAGTTGTCAGGTAGCAAAGTAAGGTTAGCAACAAAACGCACAGCAGCACGTAAACAAGTCTGCAAGTTGTGACCGGAAATGACACTGACTACTGCAGGCAGCCTCACCCTTTTTGGTTCCAGGTAGAACCCTTTTTAGTTGGTATAGAGTACAGTATATACAGTGGGGAGAACAAGTATTTGATACACTGCCGATTTTGCAGGTTTTCCTACTTACAAAGCATGTAGAGGTCTGTCATTTTTATCATAGGTACACTTCAACTGTGAAAGACGGAATCTAAAACAAAAATCCAGAAAATCACATTGTATGATTTTTAAATAATTAATTTGCATTTTATTGCATGACATAAGTATTTGATCACCTACCAACCAGTAAGAATTCCGGCTCTCACAGACCTGTTAGTTTTACTTTAAGAAGCCCTCCTGTTCTCCACTCATTACCTGTATTAACTGCACCTGTTTGAACTCATTACCTGTATAAAAGACACCTGTCCACACACTCAATCAAACAGACTCCAACCTCTCCACAATGGCCAAGACCAGAAAGCTGTGTAAGGACATCAGGGATAAAATTGTAGACCTGCACAAGGCTGGGATGGGCTACAGGACAATAGGCAAGCAGCTTGGTGAGAAGGCAACAACTGTTGGCGCAATTATTAGAAAATGGAAGAAGTTCAAGATGACGGTCAATCACCCTCGGTCTGGGGCTCCATGCAAGATCTCACCTCGTGGGGCATCAATGATCATGAGGAAGGTGAGGGATCAGCCCAGAACTACACGGCAGGACCTGGTCAATGACCTGAAGAGAGCTGGGACCACAGTCTCAAAGAAAACCATTAGTAACACATTACGCCGTCATGGATTAAAATACTGCAGCGCACGCAAGGTCCCCCTGCTCAAGCCAGCGCATGTCCAGGCCCGTCTGAAGTTTGCCAATGACCATCTGGATGATCCAGAGGAGGAATGGGTGAAGGTCATGTGGTCTGATGAGACAAAAATAGAGCTTTTTGGTCTAAACTCCACTCGCCGTGTTTGGAGGAAGAAGAAGGATGAGTACAGCCCCAAGAACACCATCCCAATCGTGAAGCATGGAGGTGGAAACATCATTCTTTGGGGATGCTTTTCTGCAAAGGGGACAGGACGACTGCACCGTATTGAGGGGAGGATGGATGGGGCCATGTATCGCGAGATCTTGGCCAACAACCTCCTTCCCTCAGTAAGAGCATTGAAGATGGGTCGTGGCTGGGTCTTCCAGCATGACAACGACCCGCAACACACAGCCAGGGCAACTAAGGAGTGGCTCCGTAAGAAGCATCTCAAGGTCCCGGAGTGGCCTAGCCAGTCTCCAGACCTGAACCCAATAGAAAATCTTTGGAGGGAGCTGAAAGTCCGTATTGCCCAGCGACAGCCCCGAAACCTGAAGGATCTGGAGAAGGTCTGTATGGAGGAGTGGGCCAAAATCCCTGCTGCAGTGTGTGCAAACCTGGTCAAGAACTACAGGAAAAGTATGATCTCTGTAATTGCAAACAAAGGTTTCTGTACTAAATATTAAGTTCTGCTTTTCTGATGTATCAAATACTTATGTCATGCAATAAAATGCTAATTAATTACTTAAAAATCATACAATGTGATTTTCTGGATTTTTGTTTTAGATTCCGTCTCTCATAGTTGAAGTGTACCTATGATAAAAAATTACAGACCTCTACATGCTTTGTAAGTAGGAAAACCTGCAAAATCGGCAGTGTATCAAATACTTGTTCTCCCCACTGTACATATGAGATGAGTAATGTAGGGTATGTAAATATTATATAAAGTGGCATTGTTTAAAGTGGCTAGTGATACATTTATTACATAAATTTTTCATTTCTAAAGTGGCTAGAGATGAGTCAGTATGTTGACAGCATCCACTCAAAGTTAGTGATGGCTGTTTAACAGTCTGATGGCCTTGAGATAGAAGCTGTTTTTCAGTCTCTTTGTCCCCGCTTTGATGCACCTGTACTGACCTCGCCTTCTGGATGATAGCGGGGTGAACAGGCAGTGGCTCGTGTGGTTGTTGTACTTGATGATCTTTTTGGCCTTCCTGTGACATCGGGTGGTGTAGGTGTCCTGGAGGGCAGGTAGTTTGCCCCCGGTGATGCGTTGTGCAGACCTCACTACCCTCTGGAGAGCCTTACGGTTGTGGGCGGAGCAGTTGTCGTACCAGGCGGTGATACAGCCCGACAGGATGCTCTCGATTGTGCATCTGTAAAAGTTTGTGAGTGTTTTTGGTGACAAGCCGAATTTCTTCAACCTCCTGAGGTTGAAGAGGCGCTGCTGCGCCTTCTTCACCACGCTGTCTGTGTGGGTGGACCATTTCAGTTTGTCCGTGATGTGTACGCCGAGGAACTTAAAACTTGCCACCTTCTCCACTACTGTCCCATCGATGTGGAAAGTGGGCTGCTCCCTCTGCTGTTTCCTGAAGTCCACGATCATCTCCTTTGTTTTGTTGACATTGAGTGTGAGGTTATTTTCCTGACACCACACTCCGAGGGCCCTCACCTCCTCCCTGTAGGTCGTCTCGTCGTTGCTGGTAATCAAGCCTATCACTGTAGTGTCGTCTGCAAACTTGATGATTGAGTTGGAGGCGTGCATGGCCACACAGTCATGGGTGACCAGGGAGTACAGGAGAGGGCTGAGAACGCACCCTTGTGGGGCCCCAGTGTTGAGGATCAGCGGGGTGGAGATGTTGTTTCCTACCCTCACCACCTGGGGGCGGCCCGTCAGGAAGTCCAAGACCCAGTTGCACAGGGCGGGGTCGAGACCCAGGGTCTCGAGCTTAATGACGAGTTTGGAGGGTACTATGGCTGTAGTCGATGAACAGCATTCTTACATAGGTATTCCTCTTTTCCAGATGGGTTAGGGCAGTGTGCAGTGTGATTGCGATTGTGTCGTCTGTGGACCTATTGGGGCGGTAAGCAAATTGGAGTGGGTCTAGGGTGTCAGGTAGGGTGGAGATGATATGGTCCTTGACTAGTCTCTCAAAGCACTTCATGATGACGGAAGTGAGTGCTACAGGGCGATAGTCATTTAGCTCAGTTACCTTAGATTTCTTGGGAACAGGAACAATGGTGGCCCTCTTGAAGCATGTGGGAACAGCAGACTGGGATAAGGATTGATTGAATATGTCCGTAAACACACCAGCCAGCTGGTCTGTGCATGCTCTGAGGACGCGGCTGGGGATGCCATCTGGGCCGGCAGCCTTGCAAGGGTTAACACGTTTAAATGTTTTACTCACGTTAGCTGCAGTGAAGAAGAGTCCGCAGGTTTTGGTAGCGGGCCGTGTCAGTGGCACTGTATTGTCCTCAAAGCGAGCAAAGAAGTTGTTTAGTTTGTCTGGGAGCAAGACATCGTGGTCCGCGATGGGGCTGATTTTCGTTTTGTAGTCCGTGATTGACTGTAGACCCTGCCACATACCTCTTGTGTCTGAGCCGTTGAATTGCGACTCTACTTTGTCTCTATACTGACGCTTAGCTTGTTTGATTGCCTTGCGGAGGAAATAGCTACACTGTTTGTCTTCGGTCATATTTCCGGTCACCTTTCCCTGATTAAAAGCAGTGGTTCTCGCTTTCAGTTTTGCGCGAATGCTGCCATCAATCCACGGTTTCTGGTTGGGGAAGGTTTAATTAGACGCTGTGGGTACAACAACACCGATGCACTTGCTAATAAACTCGCTCACCGAATCAAAGTATTCATCAACGTAATGGCTTTCGTCGGTAGAAGGAGAGGAGGACCAAAGCGCAGTGCGGTGCGCATCCATAACTCACTAGAATACTTCTCAACATGAACAAAAACAATAAACAGACGAAAAACCAACGAAGCCACAGCCCCGAACCAGCGAACACAGAAAAAAACAGGAACACACGAACAGGAACAATCACCCACAAACCAACAGTGAAAACAGGGTACCTTAATATGGTTCCCAATCAGAGACAATGCAAAACACCTGCCTCTGATTGAGAACCATATCAGGCCAAATGACAAACCTCAACATAGAAACACATAACATAGACTGCCCACCCCAACTCACGCCCTGACCATACCAACTAAAGACAAAAACAAAGGAAAATAAAGGTCAGAACGTGACAATCAATGTTATTGTCTGACGCTATGCGGAACATATCCCAGTCCACGTGATCGAAGCAATCTTGAAGCGTGGAATTCGATTGGTCGGACAAGCGTTGAACAGACCTGAGCACTGCGCTTCCTGTTTCAGTTTCTGTCTATAGGCTGGGAGCAACAAAATGGAGTCGTGGTCAGATTCTCCGAAAGGAGGGCAGGGAAGGGCTTTGCATGCGTCGCGGAATTTAGAATAACAATGATCCAGAGTTTTGCCAGCCCGGGTTGCGCATTCGATATGCTGATAAAATTTAGGGAGCCTTGTTTTCAGATTAGCCTTGTTAAAATCCCCAGCTATAATAAATGTAGCCTCAGGATATGTGGTTTCCAGTTTACATAGAGTCAAATATAGTTATTTCAGGGCCTTCAATGTGTCTGCTTGGGGGATACACACGACTGTGATTATGATCGAAGAGAATTCTCTTGGTAGATAATGCGGTCGGCATTTGATTGTAAGGAATTCTAGGTCAGGTGAACAAAAGGACTTGAGTTCCTGTATGTTGTTATGATCACACCACGTGTCGTTAATCATTAGGCATACACCCCCGCCCTTCTTCTTACCAGAGAGATGTTTGTTGCAACCTTTGCCTAAATGACTACAGACCCGTAGCACTCACGTCCGTAGCCATGAAGTGCTTTGAAAGGTTGGTACTGCGTGGAATTCCGAGTTGGATAACCGTTCAAAACTTGATTTCCCAGTCTGAGGTAATTTTTTTCAGAGTTCCCAGTCTTGAACTCACTGAAGTCTAAGATTTCCCAGTTCCGAGTTTCCAGGTGTTTTGTATGCGGCAAAAGTAATGCTGGATTGATAGCATGGCCAATGTATTCAACCTTTTCTGGCCCATGGTGTTGCATGTGAATGTTTATCCTTTTAAGCTTGGAAAAGAGACCCTTAAACCCAGACTTGGACCGCACACCTTCTCCACTGAATAGCAGGCTAGTGATTGCTTTGCAACACTTGCAGTTAGCCACTGATTTCTTCCAAACCACTCATTGTTAAATTTGCAATTTCCAACTTGTTGTGTAATGTTTATGAACACCGATACATTTATCTATAATTTCTCTTCATATGACAAGGATAGAAAAGGATTTGCCAGTAGATTTTCAGCTTTATTCATGATGATGACTGCTTGTCTAGCTTGCTAGCTAAGATTTTGAAAGTATGATCAATCAAAGCTACGGTAGATATAACGTGATTTGACGTCATTTTATCAGTGGACAATGACGTTGAGCCTTCTTGGATGGGCACTTCTAATGTAAATCTATGGCAGCACCCAAGGGGCTTGAATTTTCGAGCTCTTTCTGTAGTTTTTGCGGTGCCGTAGTGTTCCCATGAGTGACAGAACACTGAGCCAATCACGGCACAACTAGAGAACACTACCAACACCTACGCTCTGTATTTTCCACTGGCTGCCCCACCACCACAAAAAGCACTGAGCTAGGCTAGACACCTGCATTTTGGAGCTGCCTTATTCAAGAAAGCAAAAAAGAGACCGTTGTTATGCGGCTTTATTAACTCAATTATTATTTATTTTTTAATGTAACAGTTGGGGCTCAAAACAGGTGCTCTACCCCTGTCATGCCCTGATCTGTTTCACCTGTCCTTGTGCTTGTCTCCACCTCCTCCAGGTGTCGCCCATCTTCCCCATTATCCCCTGGGTACTTATACCTGTGTTCTCTGTTTGTCTGTTGCCAGTTCGTCTTGTTTGTCAAGTCAACCAGCGTTTTGTTTCTCATTTCCTGCTTTTCCCCAGTCTCTCTTTTCTCGCTCTCCTGGTTTTGACCAATGCCTGTCCGGACTCTGAGCCCGCCTGTCTGACCACTCTGCCTGCCCCTGACCCTGCCTGTCGTCTGGTGCCTTTGCAATGGCAGCAGTTTTACGGACGCCCAACAAATTGTGCTAGTATGTGGGTTTTTTTTGCGTTATTTGTAACTTATTTTGTACATAATATTTCTGCAACTGTATCTTACAGCAAAAAAGAGCTTCTGGATATCAGGACAGCGATCACTCACCTCGGATTAGACAAAGATTTTTTCTTCAACAAGCAAGACATTCTCCAAACACCCGACATCCCCGTTATTTGCAAGAGGAAGCGATGCAGGTACAGAGGACAAAGAGCCGGATGCCTGGTCAGGACCCGGAAAAGGCGAGTGGGAAAGCTGCCGTTACCGTCAATACTACTCGCCAACGTGCAATCATTGGACAATTAACTAGACGAGGTACGATCACAAATATCCTACCAACGGGACATCAAAAACTGTAATATCCTATGTTTCACGGAATCGTGGCTGAATGACTACATGGATATTCAGCTAGCGGGATACATGCTGCACCGGCAAGACAGAACAGCACACACCGGTAAGATGAGGGGGGCGGTCTGTGCATATTTGTAAACAACAGCTGGTGCATGAAATCTAAGGAAGTCTCTAGATTTTGCTCGCCTGAAGTAGGATATATTGTGATAAATTGCAGGCCACACTACTTGCCTAGAGAGTTTTCAGCTATACTTTTCGTGGCTGTTTATTTACCACCACAGACAGATGCTGGCACTAAGACCGCACTCAGTCAGCTGTATAAGGAAATAAGCAAACAGGAAACCACTCACCCAGAGGCGGCGCTCCTAGTGGCCAGAGACTTTTATGCAGGGAAACTTAAATCAGTTTTACCAAATTTCCATCAACATGTTAAATGTGCAACCAGAGGGAAAAAAATTCTAGATCACCTGTACTCCACACACAGTGACGCGTACAAAGCTCTCCCTCGCCCTCCATTTGGTAAATCTGACAACAACTCTATCCTCCTGATTCCTGCTTACAAGCAAAAATTCAAGCAGGAAGCACCAGTGACACGGTCTATAAAAAAGTGGTCAGATGAAGCAGATGCTAAACTACAGGACTGTTTTGCTATCACAGACTGGAACATGTTCCGGGATTCTTCCGATGGCATTGAGGAGTACACCACATCAGTCACTGGCTTTATCAATAAGTGCATCGAGGACGTCGTCCCCACAGTGACTGTACGTACATACCCCAACCAGAAGCCATGGATTACAGGCAACATTCGTACTGAGCTAAAGGGTAGAGCTGCCACTTTCAAGGGGCGGGACTCTAACCCGGAAGCTTACAAGAAATCCTGCTATGCCCTGCGACGAACCATCAAACAAGTAAAGCGTCAATACAGGGCTAAGATTGAATCATACTACACCGGCTCCGATGCTCGTCTTATGTGGCAGTGCTTGCAAACTATTACAGACTACAAAAGGAAGCGCAGCCGCAAGCTCCCCAGTGACACGAGCCTACCAGACGAGCTAAATCACTTCTATACTCGCTTCGAGGCAAGCAACACTGAGGCATGCATGAGAGCATCAGTTGTTCTGGACGACTGTGTGATCACGCTTTCCGTAGCCGACATGAGTAAGGCCTTTAAACAGGTCAACATACATAAGGCTGTGGGGCCAGACGGATTACCAGGACGTGTACTCCGGGCATGTGCTGACCAACTGGCAGGTGTCTTCACTGACATTTTCAACATGCCCCTGATTGAGTAATACCTGTAATACCAACATGTTTCAAGCAGACCACCATAGTCCCTGTGCCCAAGAACACAAAGGCAACCTTTGCCTAAATGACTACAGACCCGTAGCACTCACGTCCGTAGCCATGAAGTGCTTTGAAAGGTTGGTAATGGCTCACATCAACACCATTATCCCAGAAACCCTAGACCCACTCCAATTTGCATACCACCCAAACAGATCCACAGATGATGCAATCTCTATTGCACTCCACACTGCTCTTTTCCACCTGGACAAAAGGAACACTTATGTGAGAATTCTGTTCATTGACTACAGCTCAGCGTTCAACACCATATTACCCTCAAAGCTCATCACTAAGCTAAGGATCCTGGGACTAAACACCTCCCTCTGCAACTGGATCCTGGACTTCCTGACGGGCCGCCCCCCCAGGTGGTGAGGGTAGGTAGCAACACATCTGCCACGCTGATCTTCAACACTGGAGTTCCCCAGGGCTGCGTGCTCAGTCCCCTCCTGTACTACCTGTTCACCCACCCACGACTGCATGGCCAGGCACGACTCCAACACCATCATTAAGTTTGCAGACGACACAACAGTGGTAGGCCTGATCACTGACAACAGCCTATAGGGAGGAAGTCAGAGACCTGGCCAGGTGGTGCTAGAATAACAACCTATCCCTCAACTTAACCAAGACTAAGGAGATGATTGTGGACTACAAGAAAAGGAGGACCGAGCACGCCCCCATTCTCATCGACGGGGCTGTAGTGGAGCAGGTTGAGAGCTTCAAGTTCATTGGTGTCCACATCAACAACAAACTAGAATGGTCCAAACACACCAAGACAGTCGTGAAGAGGGCACGACAAAGCCTATTCCCCCTCAGGAAACTAAAAAGATTTGGCATGGGTCCTGAGATCCTCAAAATGTTCTACAGCTGCAACATCGAGAGCATCTTGACTGGTTGCATCACTGCCTGGTACGGCAATTGCTCGGCCTCTGACCGCAAGGCACTACAGAGGGTAGTGCGTACGGCCCAGTACATCACTGGGGCCAAGCTTCCTGCCATCCAGGACCTCTACAACAGGCGGTGTCAGAGGAAGACCCTAAAAATTGTCAAAGACCCCAGCCACCCCAGTCATAGACATAGCATGGCAGCGGTACCGGAGTGCCAAGTCTAGGATAAAAAGGCTTCTCAACAGTTTTTACCCCCAAGCCATAAGACTCCTTAACAGGTAATAAAATGGCTACCCGGACTATTTGCATTGTGTGCCACCCCCCCCAACCCCTCCTTTTACACTGCTGCTACTCTCTGTTTATCATATATGCATAGTCACTTTAACTATACATTCATGTACATACTACCTCAATTGGGCCGACCAACCAGTGCTCCCGCACATTGGCTAACCGGGCTATCTGCATTGTGTACCACCCACCACCCGCCAATCCCTCTTTTACGCTACTGCTACTCTCTGTTCATCATATATGCATAGTCACTTTAACCATATCTACATGTACATACTACCTCAATCAGCCTGACTAACCGGTGTCTGTATGTAGCCTCGCTACTTTTATAGCCTCGCTACTGTATATAGCCTCGCTACTGTATATAGCCTCTCTTTTTACTGTTGTTTTATTTCTTTACCTACCTATTGTTCACCTAATACTTTTTTTGCACTATTGGTTAGAGCCTGTAAGTAAGCATTTCACTGTAAGGTCTACCTACACTTGTTGTATTCGGCGCACGTGACAAATAAACTTTGATTTGATTTGATTACCGACCCCTGCCTACCTTGACCTGTCATTTGCCTGCCCCTGTTGTTGTAATAAACATTGTTACTTCAACGCAGTCTGCACTTGGGTCTTACCTGAAACGTGATAACCCCACCTGCACTGAATGACGGGTCTCCACTGCATATTCCTAGTACGCAATGACTACATCAAGCTTGTGACTTTACAAACTTGTTGGATGCACATTTGCAGTTCATTTTGGTCGTGTTTCGGATTATGTTGTGCCCTATAGAAATGAATGGTAAATAATGTATTGGGACATTTTGGAGTAAATTTTATTGTAAATAAGAACAGAAAATGGCTGTGTTTGAAATCTGGCTCGTCTACTACTTACTTAAACTGCATGGGCCTACTGTCATACTAGTCATATTACATAGTATTTAGAACGTACTGTTTAGTAAAAATTAATGTAGTGATTAACAAATATCATCTAATGCTCAATTATGATGATTTCTGCCATTTGTTCATTTTGTACGTCGTCAACAATCTAAGCCTCTGTTTTGCCCCATAGTTGCACACATGTCAGCATTGACTGATGAAGTTGAATGAAGGTCCCCAGTCACCCTCTCTAACTTCCCTTCAATCTGTTTTTCTGTGGTAAAAGAAATGCAGAGAAGGAAGGGGTGGTGTGTGAGAAAACAAAAAGGACCAATGAGCATTCATGTTTTTGGGGTACTTTGATTCCTCATCTTTCTTCGGCTGGTTCCCAAGCCGGGCTGTGTTCATGGCAAAGGGTACCATCTTAACAGTCTTTGCAATCCTCACTTACTCACTAATTCTCCATTAGCAATGACCTCATATGAGCGGTGTAGTGTGGCCCCTTATCACCATTTAAGGTTGGTAAAAAAAAATGGAGCTAACAATTTCCAATGTATCATGAATGCATTCATAGGGGTTTATGAATTTTTATGTAGCCACAATCTTTTTTGAATGCTTATAGCAAGTGATAATGCGTGAAAAGACCATTGCAACACAAGGTTAGGGATGAATGCCACTATGGAGTATTGATTAGAGAGATCGATAAATACATGTACTATCTTATCTCTGACATTCTGAAAAATATATCATTGAGGCAGACCCTTGGATGCGTGGCCTATACAGTACATACTGTATCTCTCCCATGGGCCTTGATACCTTATAGGTCCTGAGTGGTTGATGTCATAAAACACTATCGGAGATTGTTTATCGCTGGTTCCATAAACCAATGTTATTACTCAACTCTATCAGAGTAGCTACCAGAGCGAGCCTGAGCCCCAACTACAGAGAGATGCCTGGGACTGAAGGGACTATTATTCATCACAGCTTTATGCCACAGGCCACTTCTCTCTAGCTGACCTTTAGCAGTTTCCCAGTCTCTTATTCAGCCTGAGTTTATTTTCATCCACATTCAAATCCGCCGCTAATGACATTTTCCGCTGATTTACAGTTGAAGTCGGAAGTTTACATACACTTAGGTTGCAGTCATTAAAACTCGTTTTTCAACCACTCCACAAATTTCTTGTTAACAAACTATAGTTTTGGCAAGTTGGTTACGACATCTACTTTGTGCATTTTTACAACAATTGTTTACAGACAGATTATTTCACTTATAATCCACTGTATCACAATTCAAGTGGATCAGAAGTTTACATACACTAAGTTGACTGTGCCTTTAAACAGCTTGGGAAATTCCAGAAAATGATGTCATAGCTTTAGAAGCTTCTGACATAATTTGAGTCAATTGGAGGTGTACCTGTGGATGTATTTCAAGGCCTACCTTCAAACTCAGTGCCTCTTTGCTTGACATCATGGGAAAATCAAAAGAAATCAGCCAATCAGCCAAATTGTAGACCTCCACAAGTCTGGTTCATCCTTGGGAGCCATTTCCAAGCACCTGAAGGTAACACGTTCATCTGTACAAACAATAGTAGTCAAATATAAACACCATGGGACCACGCAGCCGTCATACCGCTCAGGAAGGAGACGCGTTCTGTCTCCTAGAGAAGAATGCACTTTGGTGCCGAAAAGTGCAAATCAATCCCAGAACAACAGCAAAGGACCTTGTGAAGATGCTGGAGGAAACCAGTACAAAAGTATCTATATCAACAGTTAAACGAGTCCTATAGCGACATAACCTGAAAGGCCGCTCAGCAAGGAAGAAACCACTGCTCCAAAACCGCCATAAAAAAGCCAGACTATGGTTTGCAACTGCACATGGGGACAAAGATCTTACTTTTTGGAGAAATGTCCTCTGGTCTGATGAAACAAAAATAGAACTGTTTGGCCATAATGACCATCATTATGTTTGGAGGAAAAAGAGGGAGGCTTGCAAGCCGAAGAACACCATCCCAACTGTGAAGCAAGGGGATGGCAGCATCATGTTGTGGGGGTTTGAGTTTAAATGTGTTTAAATGTATTTGGCTAAGGTGTATGTAAACTTCCGACTTCAACTGTATGTCCTAATGATTGCAGGGTCTTTGCTCTGCGTTCCGGCCATTTCACACTCCATTGAGTCAGTGGATGGTTGTTCATGACAGGTTTGGTGAAAGACAGGAATGATAATGTTGTCATCTCAATAACTTTGGTTCATTCAGGCTCCTCAGACTACATTGCCGACATGCCAAGCAGGCAAGGTGGACAGGGACAGAATGGAGGGAGGAGATAGGAGGAGAATAATTGATATGCAGGGCACTGTACCATGACTTTTCATATTGGTTCTAACCATGCACATTGAGATTACTAATATTGGAGAGTTGAGTTTTAAATGTGAGGATATGCATTGACTTCTGAGAGCTGCTATCTGTCTTCTGGACAGCCTCAAAGAGAGATTACATTAGGCAGTTTCTTCTTACCGGGGCACATTTAGCTATGAAAAATGGATGACAAATTGATCTTGTGGTTAATAAGAGAACTGAAAAACACAAATCGGTATTAGAGCCCTGTGTTTTATGGAAATCATATACAGTATAAGTCTGGCTGCACTCCCTGACTGAGCATTGATCCTGCATAATGCAATGCATTAGATACGACATTAAAGAGATTTGGTATTTGGTATTTTATTAGGATCCCCTTTAGCTGTTGCAAAAGCAGCAGCTACCTTTCCTGGGGTCCACACAAAACATGAAACATAATACAGAATGGCATAATACAGAACATCATTAGACAAGAACAGCTCAAGGACAGAACTAAATACATTTTTAAAAAAGGCACACGTAGCCTACATATCAATGCATACACACAAACTATCTAGGTTGTGCCGCGAGGTGTTGCTTTGTCTGTTTTTTGAAACCAGGTTTGCTGTTTATTTGAGCAATATGAGATGGAAGGAAGTTCCATGCAATAAGGGCTCTATATAATACTGTACGTTTTCTTGAATTTGTTCTGGATTTGGAGACTATGAAAAGACCCCTGGTGGCATGTCTGGTGGGGTAAGTTTGTGTGTCAGATGTGTGTAAATTGACTATGTAAACCATTTGGAATTTTCAACACATTAATGTTTCTCATAAAAAGAAGAAGTGATGCAATCAGTCTCCCCTCAACTCTTAGCCAAGAGAGACTGGCATGCATAGTATTTATATCAGTCCTCTGATTACAATTAAGAGCAAAACGTACCGCTCTGTTCTGGGCCAAATGCAGCTTAACTAGGCTTTTCCTTGCTGCACTGGACCACACGACTTGGCAATAATCAAGATTAGACTAAACTAAAGCCTGCAGAACTTGCTTTTCGAGGGGGGTGACAAAAAAGCAGAGCATCTCTTTATTACGGCTAGACCTCTCCCCATCTTTGCAACCATTGAATCTATATGTTTTGACCGTGACAGTTTACAATCTAAGGTAACGCCAGGTAATTTAGTCTCCTCAACTTGTTCAAAAGCCACACCATTCATTACCAGATTCAGCTGAGGTCTAGCACTTAAGGAATGATTTGTACCAAATACAGTGCTCTTAGTTTTAGAGATGTTCAGGACCAGTTTATTACTGGCCACCCATTCCAAAACAGACGGCAACTCTTTGTTAAGGGTTTCAATGACTTCATTAGCTGTGGTTGCTGATGCGTATATGGCTGAATCATCAGCATACATAGACACACATGCTTTGTTTAATGCCAGTGACAGGTCATTGGTAAAAATAGAAAAGAGTAGAGGGCCTAGAGAGCTGCCCTGCGGTACACCACACTTGACATTTTTGACATTAGAGACGCTTCCATTAAAGAAAACCCTTTGAGTTCTATTAGATAGATAGCTCTGAATCCACGATATGGCAGAGGTTGAAAAGCCATAGCGCTTAAGTATTTTCAACAACAGGTTATGGTCAATAATATCAAAGGCTGCACTGAAATCTAACAGTACAGCTCCCACAATCTTCTTGTTATCAATTTATTTGACCTTTATTTAGCTAGGCAAGTCAGTTAAGAACAAATTCTTATTTACAATGACAGCCTAGGAACAGTGGGTTTCTAGGCTGTCAGGGGCAGAACGACAGATTTTTACCTTGTCAGCTCGGGGTTTCGATCTAGCAGCCTTTCGGTTACTGGCCCAATGCTCTAACCACTAGGCTACCTGCTGCCTGTCTTTCAACCAATCATCAGACATTTGTGTCAGTGCAGTACATGTTGAGTGCTCTTCTCTATAAGCATGCTGAAAGTGTGTTGTTAATTTGTTTACAGAGAAATAGAATTGTATTTGGTCAAACCCAATTTTTTCCAACAGTTTGCTAAGAGCTGGCAGCAAGCTTATAGGTCTACTGTTAGAACCAGTAAAGGCCGCTTTACCACTCTTGGGTAGCGGAATTACTTTGGCTTCCCTCCAGGCCTTAGGACAAAGACTTTCCTCTAGGCTCAGATTAAAAATATGACAGATAGGAGTGGCTATAGAGACAGCCACCATCCTTAGTAGCTTTCCATCTAAGTTGTCAATGCCAGGAGGTTTGTCATTATTGATCGTTAATAATCCTTTTTCCACTTCTCCCACACTAACTTTACAAAATTCAAACTTGCACTGCTTTTCTTTCATTATTTGTTTTTTTATGCATGAATATAATTGCTCACTGTTTGTCGTGGGCATTTCCTGCCTACGTTTGCCCACTTTGCCAATGAAATAATAATTAAATTAATTGGCAACATCAAAATGTTTTGTTTTGTGATGAATAAGCCATCTGATTCGATGAAAGAGGGAGTTGAATTTGTTTTTGTTTATTATTGATCAAGTAAACAGTGGAGCTTTCTGTTCTGTCTTAGAAAAGTTCAATATGGTCCCAAACTTTATTAAATGGATTAAGTCCCTATACTCTCATTCAAATGCCATGATGACTACTAACGGACTGAACTCTGACAGATTCCCTTTGGGACGGGGCACAAGACAAGGGTGCTCACTGTCCCCCCTGCTCTACTTGTTGGGGGCGGAGCCTCTGGGAGAGTTGATAAGGAGCAATCCAAGTATTATAGGTGTTTCTGCAGGCGGCCTGCAGCACAAGATTTCGCTCTACGCGGATGATGTCTTGCTCTACATATCCAACCCTAAGAAATCCCTCCCATTTTAGACACAATTGCTCAGTATGGCAAGATTTCAGGATATAAGATACATTTGAACAAATCCACTGTTTGCCATCTCAATCTTACACTCACCAGCTCTATGAAGGCACTATGTCCGTTCCAATGGAAGACACAGGAGTTTCAATACCTTGGGATCTTCGTAACACCAGATCTAAATAGCCTTTTCAAGGAAAATTATCTTCCACTCCTGGATCGAATCAAGAACGATCTCCAAATCTGGATCTCCCTCCCAATTAGCTTAGTCGGAAGAATTAATGTCATCCCTATGAACATCCTCCCTAGATTGAACTATTTATTTCAGATGCTCCCATGCTATCTCCCAGTTTCCTTTTTCAAAACAACTAACCAAAGCATCACCAAATTTATATGGGGCAATAAAAGACCTCGGATCAAGTTCTCCACTTTATCAAAACCTGAATCTAAGGGTGGTCTTGCCCTTCCCTCCCTTCAATTGTACTACTGGTCTGCCCAAATCCGCAACATGCTAACATGGATCACAAACAGACAAGAGTCAACGTGGATTCAGATAGAAGCCCAATCATGTGGTTCATTGCCCCTAAGCTCAATTAGATTCATTTATAACTTTAGTGAAGTGGGCAACATAGCCAAAACGTTTGTGATTTACAGCACCCTACTAGCGTGGAGGGACTGTAAGAAATACCTGGGCATTTCCTCCCAAATATGTTCTCACTCGCCTATAGTATGCAACCCAGACTTGCCAAAAGCCCTGAGTGATGCCAACTTTAATCTTTGGCATACTCTAGGAATCAGGACCTTTTCAGACCTATTTCATCAGAAAACCACTACACTGAAATCCTTTCAAGAGCTCTGCAGTGAATTCAATGTGCCAAGATCCCATTTTTAAAAATATCTTCAAATTAGACATGTCATTTCCTCATTTACTTCCAAGAGGAGGTTTAGAGCTCAGCTGAATGAAGTTGAAACCCTTCTTGTCACAGCACAATCCATTAATAACCTGTTATGGCTGTAAGCGGAGCCTTGAGTACCCTGGAAAGAGGTGGCCATTTCAAACGGCCTCGTTCTCAATTCTTGCTCGTACAATATGCATATTATTATTAATATTGGATAGAAAACACTCTCTAGTTTCTAAAAACGTTTGAATTATGTCTCTAAGTGAAACAGAACCCTTTTTACAGCTCATTTCCTATCCGGAAGTGAGATTTCCAAAAGCTAAGTCGCTCTTCAAAAGCTTGTCTATAAAAGGTCATGTCACTTAGGACTGTAGAAACACGTCATACACCTTCCTCTGGGTCTCATGCGGAAGTGAGAACAGAAAGGAGTTGAATATCTCTTTCAGAGAATGCATACACCCTCTTTGAATGAGACGACCGCCATAATTTATTTTTCCTGAGGCGCGAACTCGGACCAGGACTCTCCACCTGGAAAACGGTCGTTCTCGATGAATATGACATCTGGCTTCGATTTTTTTTGATACATGTCACAATATCATCCTAAAGTATGTTTTTTAAATATAGTTTAATTATATTATATAAATTTATTCGGGATTTTATACGTGATGCGTAGGAAGAATTTTTTTCAAGATGGAGAGGTTAGCACAGGAAGGCCAGTGTGCTTGCTAATTCAAGAGGGAAATAGTTCGTTTTGGATCGAAACAAAGCTGGTTCTGAACAAAAGACCCATTGTACAACATTCTGAATGAAGATCAACAAAGATAAGGACCCAATTTGGGATGCTATTTCATATATATCTGTCGAACTGTGCTATGCTACCGTTTGCCTTGAGTCAATGCTGTTGCTATGTTTGCTATTGTAGTAAGCTAATATGACGATATATTGTGTTTTCGCTGTAAAACACTTAAAGAATCGGAAATATTGTCTGTATTCACTAGCTGTATTCACTTTCATTAGCTATCCACCATATATTTTTCTGAAATGTTTTATGATGAGTAATTAGTAGTTGACGTTGGTGTCTGTATTTACTCTGGCTACACCCGTGCTATTTCTGACTGTAGCTATAATGGTAGCTATGATGGTAGCAGTAATGTAAAACTGATTTATAGCTGAAATATGCACATTTTTCGAACAAAACATCGATTTATTGTGTAACATGTTATAGGACTGTCATCTGAGGTAGTTTTTTCTAGGTTATTTAGGTTAGTTCTAGGTTAGTTAGGTTGGCTTTGCATGCTAGCTGCATGCTAGCTGCATGCTACCGGTGCTGTGAAAAATGTCTGTCTCTCTTTTTGTATTTGGTGGTGAGCTAACATGAATATATGTGGTGTTTTCGCTGTAAAACATTTAAAGAATCTGAAATATTGTCTGTATTCACAAGATCTTTGTCTTTCATTTGCTATCCACCATATATTTTTCTGAAATGTTTTATGATGTGTAATTAGGTAGTTGAAGTTGGTGTCTGTATTTACTCTGGCTACTCCCGTGCTATTTCTGACTGTAGCTTTGATGGTAGCATGAATGTAAAACTGATTTATAGCTCAAATATGCACATTTTTTGAACAAAACATAGATTTATTGTGTAACATGTTATAGGACTGTCATCTGAGGTAGTTTTTTCTAGGTTATTTAGGTTAGTTCTAGGTTAGTTAGGTTGGCTTTGTGCATGCTACCGGTGCTATGAAAAATGTCTGTCCTCTTTTGTATTTGGTGGTGATGTAACGGATGTGAAATGGCTAGCTAGTTAGCGGGTACGCGCTAGTAGCATTTCAATCAGTTACGTCACTTGCTCTGAGACTTTAAGTAGGGTTTCCCCTTGCTGTGCAAGGGCCGTGGCCTTTGTGGAGCGATGGGTAACGATGCTTCGTGGGCGACCGTTGATGTGTGCAGAGGGTCCCTGGTTCGCGCCCGTGTCGGGGCGAGGGGACGGTTTAAAGTTATACTGTTACATTGATGCTGTTGACCCGGATCACTGGTTGCTGCGGAAAAGGAGGAGGTTGAAAGGGGGGTGAGTGTAACGGATGTGAAATGGCTAGCTAGTTAGCGGGTACGCGCTAGTAGCATTTCAATCAGTTACGTCACTTGCTCTGAGACTTTAAGTAGGGTTCCCCTTGCTGTGCAAGGGCCGCGGCTTTTGTGGAGCGATGGGTAACGACCGTGCTTCGTGGGCAACCGTTGTTGATGTGTGCAGAGGGTCCCTGGTTCGCGCCCGTGTCGGGGCGAGGGGACGGTTTAAAGTTATACTGTTACAGTGAGCTAACATAAATATACGTGGTGTTTTTGCTGTAATACATTTAAAAAATCGGACATGTTGGCTAGATTCACAAGATCTTTATCTTTCAAATGGTGTATTGGACTTTTTTTAATTTAAAAAAAATATATTTAAAAAAAATATATTTTGAATTTCGCGCCCTGCACTTTGAGCTGGATGTTGTCATAGGTGTACCGACCTCGGGCTTGCAGCCTTAACAGGCAAAATCTCCAATATCTATAGACTCCTTTCTGAGAAAGGAGTCTCCTCCTTTACTCATTTGAAAATAATCTGGGAAAAGGACCTTGGTCTGACTATCAGTGATGAGCTATGGGCGGAGGTTTGCGACAGGGTATACTGCTCCTCTACTAATGTAAAAATGAAAGAATCTAATTACAAATTGTTGTACAAATTTTATTACACTCCGATGAGACTCCATAGAATAAAAACATACATTTCTCCTAACTGTAAAAGATGTACCTCTATATATAGTGGAATCTATATGCATGTATTTTGGAGCTGTAGAGAGATTGCCAGATTTTGGCAATCTATTCATACTGCTGCACAGCAAATACTAGATGTATAGTTTGATATGACCCTGTGTCTCTATCTTCTTAATGCCGAAGCAGGACCTTGTTATTGATCCTGACAGAGAAAAATTGTTTATGACTATTACATACTTTGCTAAGAAATGTATTCTTGTATTGTGGGCCTCTAATACTTCTCCTATATTTAAAATGTGGATTGACCAGATTGTTGACTTTCTCCCTCTTGAAAAGCTCACTTATGACCTCCGCAAGAGACATCCCAAGTTTGATTGACTCTGGTCTCTACTACTGAACTATATTTCAAATTGGACAGAGTGAATGGGGTGATTAGGGAAATGAGAAGATACATGTTGTGTAAGGTGCTGTAAAAACGAATTATTTGCTCGTCATCTCAGCTAAGGCTGGAAATAGCTAATAAGAACCTTGATAGTGCTGCTGCAAGTTTTTATATATATTACATTTTTTATTTTTCAATAAATATTTTTTATTATGTTTATTATATTTTTATTATTATTGTTAGTTATTTTTTTATTTTTTTTAAATCTGTCACATCTGTGAATGTGGAATGTGTTTTGTTGGTTGATTGAAAAACAAGAAAACTTAATAAAACTTTAAATTGAAAAAAAAGAAAACCAAAAAGAAGTCCATGCAGCGTGACTAAGGTTAAGTTTGATTTTACACCTAAACATACGGTCACCAAGACCTATGCAAGCACAGGCTCTATAAAATGGCCTGACCTTCCCTGGGCAATCACTCCATACAGACGGAATTAATTTAGGCCAAATGTTCTTCCTGCCTTCCGGGGCTCAGTCGAGAGCCTCAGGGACAGAGGCTTCTTTTCAATGTGCTAGTTTGGCTGGATAGAAGAGACTTGTAACTTTTCAAAGCAATCATGCAACCCTAAGTACAGGGAAATGGAAATGGCTTCTGAAGAAACACGCACATGCTCCTAACTCCTGGGCTTCTGTTGATAAGTGGGGGAAATCAGAAGGCTAAACTCAGCTGCTGATTGCCGTTTTCATAGGCTGTTATTTCTTCCAATATGGGAGATGGGAGGAGGGAGGAAAGACACTTACATTGGAATTGATGACCCCTTCAACAGTGACTTCTAAACTTCCTGGCACATCTTGTATTATTCATCCTATCCTTAGGTCCTCCCTTCTAACTCTGTTATTCTTTCTCTGTGACTGTGTGCTAGCTTCTTGGTGACAGACATAGACACCCTGATGCACCCTGCATTTATGAGCTGAATTATCATTCCAACATCTACAGAGTCACTGGATCTTTCTATGAATAGAACTTCAGTCCATGTTTTTTATTCTTCTTCCCATTACTCCAAGAGAAATATTTGAGTCACGCCTGACTTTCTGACCAGTTCTGCAGATCTAAACAGCACTCATCTCCTGGCATCCCACCCAGACAGTGTTCTCCAGGAGCATCCAACCCTTCCCTCCATCGCCCCTCTTTTCCAGACCCCACATTGGCTCCCTGTCTAGGGCCCAACATGGGAAGGATTTTTTGTTGTTGTTGCGTGTGGTAAACCGAAAGGTGGTTAGGGGAGCTTCAGTGCAACTGTCAGGAATCTGTGGGGAGGAGGAACAGCAGTCATTTTAGCTTTCTGTTAACTCTGTCTCCAAGAAATGCCTACAGAACCTCCTGCACAAGCCTATATCACAAGTGGATAATTTGTACGAGTGGATCATTTGTGTCAAAAAGGTGTTCTGTGAGATGACAGTATGCACTCGTTTAGATGCACACAAGAAGTTGAAGAGTCTACAGACCTCATGGCCTGAATGTCACAGTGGACGCCCACTAAACTGCAGACTCATCAGGAACAGCAGTATCTTCATCAGATAGTTGAAATTTAGGTGAGAGGAAATCACAGTCATGTCTAGAGATAATTTTTGGTCCTGTCCTTTTATCCCAAATCAAGGCGTTCCAGTGTCCGGGTCCAGATTGCATTGACCAAATTCCCCAAAGTGAGTGATTATGAATGGCATGAAGGTCCAGGAGCCAGACACGCAGCTATAAAGTGGCTGGAGTTGAAGGGTCATGATTACTTCTGTTGATTAACCATATATTTTATCTGACACCATAAAGAGATACAGATATCATGAGATACTGCAACCACGGAGGCTCATCGAGCAGTGTCATACTTGATGACCAAACTGCCTGCCTTTCTTCTGCCCTCAGAAAGTGGACATTGTGACACTCAGGAAGTGTTGTCACAACAGTATATTATTGAGTAAAATTGTGACCGTGCAAAAAATGGAATATGAGCTCACAGACGTAAAGGGAGTGAGATAAATTGGATATTCAATACAGTGAAACACATCAATAAAAATACTTTCAAGAACATATGGCTTTGTTCCAATGCTGCTCCGCTACCAGTTGGATCCCCAGGGCCAGAGATACTGTTGGACACTTGGGTGTTTCACTAAGCAATAGGACGTGTTCCACCGCTCGGTTGCTGTTTAACGATTGCTGCAGACGAGATGAGATGCCATACTGCGTTGTCGCAAACAACCAGGTGAGTCATTCAGCTCCAAAACCTAAAACATGTGGCCCTGATCTTGGCCGTCTGCCTCTCAGTCTGAGGTCTTGAAATGAGGACAAGGCAGCGCTTCAGAGGACAAAATAAGTCATTCTGTTAAAAACACAGCCATGTTTATAATGTGTTTCTCTTACAAATGTGGAGAGTTACACAGCTTACATTACAAGTTTACAAGTTGTCTCTGATTTTGGCACGGCATATGAAAATAACTGTGTCAAGAGAGTTGATGTTGTGATACCATTATGGTCCTGTACATCATACACATCACAGTAGCAACACTCAAGTCCACCTCTATTAGGGATTTGAGCCTCATGCCAAAAAATGACCACACCTCTCGAAGGTGAAACAGCAATCTAGGATCTGTGCCTGCAAGACCAAAATCAAAGGGACCGTTTTCTTGTCCAATTTATTTCGAAACCACTTCAAAAGTATTGAAGAACAATCTGAATCACTTGGACCATCCTCTCTTATACGTCTTATATGTTAGCAGGTTGAGGTCCTGAAAGAAACAGAGAGTTGCACTGCACGTATTAGTGGTTGGTGAATGGGACAGGGTGAGCGGAGTTAGGTTACAAGGCTTAAACGTGCTATTGGAGAACCCTGGGGTTATTGGGGCCAAATGGCAATCTTTTCAATCACTAATCATGGCGAGTGGAAAATGTTGTCTGAGGCCAAGTAATACAGACTCCAGTTTAAGTTAATCCTAAACTGCTGGAGTAAAGTTAGTAGGTAAAAGTGGGGGGCTTGTGGCTGAAGACCACAAACATTGAAGCCCGCAATGTTTCAGAGGGTTCTCGCCTTAGGGTCCAATGTCAACAACCAAAAGCACCCAGTGCCGTTCTGAGGGTAACCTCTCAGTGGTGATGGCCCCGGTAGAAGTGTGATGCTATTTCTGCCTTCGCTATCAGATCCTGGCCTGCACCAAACGAATCCTCTCCTACCAATAAAATAAAATAAAATCAAGTTTATTTTATATAGCCATTCGTACATCAGCTAATATCTCGAAGTGCTGTACAGAAACCCAGCCTAAAACCCCAAACAGCAAGCAATGCAGGTGTAGAAGCACGGTGGCTAGGAAAAACTCCCTAGAAAGGCCAAAACCTAGGAAGAAACCTAGAGAGGAACCAGGCTATGAGGGGTGGCCAGTCCTCTTCTGGCTGTGCCGGGTGGAGATTATAACAGAACTATGCCAAGATGTTCAAAATGTTCATAAGTGACAAGCATGGTCAAATAATAATCATGAATAATTTTCAGTTGGCTTTTCATAGCCGATCATTAAGAGTTGAAAATAGCAGGTCTGGGACAGGTGGCGGTTCCATAACCGCAGGCAGAACAGTTGAAACTGGAATAGCAGCAAGGCCAGGTGGACTGGGGACAGCAAGGAGTCATCATGCCCAGTAGTGCTGACGTATGGTCCTAGGGCTCAGGTCCTCCGAGAGAGAGAAAGAAAGAGAGAAGGAGAGAATTAGAGAGAGCCAAGATTTTCAAAATGTTCATAAATGACAAGCATGGTCAAATAATAATCAGGAATAAATATCAGTTGGCTTTTCATAGCCGATCATTAAGAGTTGAAAATAGCAGGTCTGGGACAGGTGGCGGTTCCATAACCGCAGGCAGAACAGTTGAAACTGGAATAGAAGCAAGGCCAGGTGGACTGGGGACAGCAAGGAGTCATCATGCCCGGTAGTCCTGACGTATGGTCCTAGGGCTCAGGTCCTCCGAGAGAGAGAAAGAAAGAGAGAAGGAGAGAATTAGAGAGAGCCAAGATTTTCAAAATGTTCATAAATGACAAGCATGGTCAAATAATAATCAGGAATAAATATCAGTTGGCTTTTCATAGCCGATCATTAAGAGTTGAAAACAGCAGGTCTGGGACAGGTAGGGGTTGCATAACCGCAGGCAGAACAGCTGAAACTGGAATAGCAGCAAGACCAGGCGGACTGGGGACAGCAAGGAGTCATCATGCCCGGTTTGCCGTGACGTATGGTCCTAGGGCTCAGGTTCTCCGAGAGAGAGAAAGAAAGAGAGAACGAGAGAATTAGAGAGAGAATACTTAAATTCACACAGGACACTGGATAAGATAGGAGAAGTTCTCCAGGTATAACCAACTGACCCTAGCCCCCCGACACATAAACTACTGCAGCATAAATACTGGAGGCTGAGACAGGAGGGGTCAGGAGACACTGTGGCCCCATCAGAAGAAACCCCCGGACAGGGCCAAACAGGAAGGATATAACCCTACCCACTTTGCCAAAGCACAGCCCCCACACCACTAGAGGGATATCTTCAACCACCAACTTACAATCCTGAGACAAGGCCGAGTATAGCCCACAAAGATCTCCACCACAGCACAAACCAAGGGGGGGCGCCAACCCAGACAGGAAGATCACGTCAGTAACTCAACCCACTCAAGTGACGCACCCCTCCCAGGGACGGCATGAAAGAGCACCAGTAAGCCAGTGACTCAGCCCCTGTAATAGGGTTAGAGGCAGAGAATCCCAGTGGAGAGAGGGGAACCGGCCAGGCAGAGACAGCAAGGGCGGTTCGTTGCTCCAGAGCCTTTCCATTCACCTTCACACTCCTGGGCCAGACTACACTCAATCATATGACCTACTGAAGAGATAAGTCTTCAGTAAAGACTTAAAGGTTGAGACCGAGTCTGCGTCTCTCACATGGGTAGGCAGACCGTTCCATAAAAATGGAGATCTATAGGAGAAAGCCCTGCCTCCAGCTGTTTGCTTAGAAATTCTAGGGACAATTAGGAGGCCTGCGTCTTGTGACCGTAGCGTACGTATAGGTATGTACGGCAGGACCAACTCGGAAAGATAGGTAGGAGCAAGCCCATGTAACGCTTTATAGGTTAACAGTAAAACCTTGAAATCAGCCCTTGCCTTAACAGGAAGCCAGTGTAGGGAAGCTAGCACTGGAGTAATATGATCAGATTTCTTGGTTCTAGTCAGGATTCTAGCAGCCGTATTTAGCACTAACTGAAGTTTATTTAGTGCTTTATCCGGGTAGCCGGAAAGTAGAGCATTGCAGTAGTCTAACCTAGAAGTAACAAATGCATGGATTAATTTTTCTGCATCATTTTTGGACAGAAAATATCTGATTTTTGCAATGTTACGTAGATGGAAAAAATCTGTCCTTGAAACAGTCTTGATATGTTCGTCAAAAGAGAGATCAGGGTCAAGAGTAACGCCGAGGTCCTTCACAGTTTTATTTGAGACGACTTTACAACCATCAAGATTAATTGTCAGATTTAACAGAAGATCTCTTTGTTTCTTGGGACCTAGAACAAGCATCTCTGTTTTGTCCGAGTTTAAAAGTAGAAAGTTTGCAGCCATCCACTTCCTTATGTCTGAAACACAGGCTTCTAGCGAGGGCAATTTTGGGGCTTCACCATGTTTCATTGAAATGTACACCAATCAAAGTGAAGCACTACCAGTGCCCAAGATGCTTTCTTCGCATGTGTGCCAGCGAGTTCATCAAAGCCTCGCTGATGCAAAGAAACATTCCTTGGGACATAATACAGTATCAGAGCACTTGCTCAGTTGCAGTCAAGGCCCTGTCATAGGATATTTATCTGGGCTACCACCTAAAGAAAAGTAAGGTAATAGCTGTTAGCCTTTTCCCACCTGTCTTTGGAGTCTCAGCTGTGGAAGTCGTGATTCTGTTGCTCTAGCTGTGTAAATATAACATTTTTGGAGTAGAGCACTTTTGCAGGGTGAAAAGGCCTCTCCTTTCTGCTCCCTCTCTTTTCACTACTCTTTCCTCCATGACCACAGAGTTAATACCCTGCCTATAAGGTGTTGATCTTAGCTGCCCTCCAGATTCCATACTGATTTGACCTGTCAGTTTCTGGTCCTGATTAAGCCAAGCAAATAGCCTCACCTGTCTCTGATGTTGGTCTGTGTAGGATGCTGGCTGGCTGTCAGACTGGAGTCCATTGCTTGCCTCATTAGGCTGTCAGTCAAGGACAATGTTTTCTCTGTCTGATTTCGTAGTAGCTGAATGAATATACTGTAGATTAAGATATCTTATATACCATAGGCCTCTGCTGTTTTGACAAACCAACCCTTGTTTTTCTGCAGAATTCTGATTTGGTAGAAAAGGAATGGTTAATTGTTGATGAAGGGGACATGGGGTATCTAAGGCATTCCCCTGCTACTCAAAAGGAGCACACATAGTACTGTGTATAGGACTACGTCTGAGGGTCTTATAGGTTCACTGTCAGCCCGTGGCTCATTATGAAAATATATTGTACTTACTTGCTTATACACAGTAACATCTTAAAAAGGAAGCGTGAAATGTAGAATATTTATTGGAGATGCTTTTTAATCCAAGACAAGGCTTAATCTCTTTCCCAGAAAATGTGTATTAACCCAATGTTTACAAGGCCAAAGGCTAAATTGACTCTCTGGCAATCTCACACAGGTTACATGCACAGCACAGCTGTAGCTACAGACACTCACCGTATGGATGTTTGCGGAGACAGGGGCAGATCTAGTTTGCATTGATGATACTCTTCAACCTCTAAACAGCTCAAATCCAATAGCCTACAAAAACATGTGAGGAGATCGTCTCAACAGAATTTCATTAGCACTAGTTTCCAAAAGCTAGATGGAGGTCAATCTTTTTTCGTAGTTATGGGGTTTTTCCAATTAACATTATGTGACACCTTCTGTTACTATAAAGTTGCTCAACATAACAACTGGCCGACATCTGTGACAGACATCTGTAAAATGTTATTATTTTCATTTTATTTAAAATATACTTGTAACGTTCGTTCTCCTCCTCGTCTGAGGAGGAGCATGGATCGGACCAAAACGCAGCTTGGGTAGAATACATATTTGATTTATTAAAGAAAGACGAAGACGGAAAAACTCTTAACAAACTACAAAACAATAAACGACGTAAACAGACCTGAACGTGAGAACTTACAGACAACGAAGAACGCACGAACAGGAACAAACAAACTAACAAACGAACGAACGAACGAACGAACGAACAAAAACGAAACAGTCCCGTGTGGTACAAACACTGACACAGGAACAATCACCCACAAACAAACAGTGTGAACAGCCTACCTTAATATGGTTCTCAATCAGAGGAAACGTAAAACACCTGCCCCTGATTGAGAACTATATCAGGCTAATTGAAAAGAACCCAACATAGAAACACATAACATAGAATGCCCACCCAGCTCACGTCCTGACCATACTAAACAAAGAAAATAAAGGAAATAAGGTCAGGAACGTGACAGTACTGTACCTTGCATATCTCTTCTTTACCATAACCCCAAAACATGTTTTGCAGGAACATGAAAAGTTATCCAGGCTATGTTTCGATTTCCAAGAGCAGAACCAATAGGCTAGTAAATCCAGAAAATGTCATGTTTGTATACACTAAAGGTGCT
Organism: Salvelinus alpinus; assembly: GCF_045679555.1. Taxonomy (NCBI): domain Eukaryota; kingdom Metazoa; phylum Chordata; class Actinopteri; order Salmoniformes; family Salmonidae; genus Salvelinus; species Salvelinus alpinus. The sequence continues at coordinate 41,990,158 of NC_092086.1, forward strand.
TGGACCAACCACTTTGAATATTTTCACTCAAGGATTTGAATTCCTTTAAAATAGATAGTATAGACATGATGGCTATTTGCATGTGGAAACTTGACTGCACCTTTAAAGGGCAACTCCACAACTTTTCAACCTTATTTTCATCGTCGCCAGCACAATACCAGTGTCAACATACACCACATGACCAAAAGTATGTGGTCACCTGCTCGTCGAACAGGTTTCCCACTAGATGTTGGAACATTGCTGCGGGGACTTGCTTACATTCAGCCACAAGAGCATTAGCGAGGTCGGCACTGATGTTGGGCGATTAGGCCTGGCTCGCAGCCGGCATTCCAATTCATCCCAAAGGTCTTCGATGGGGTTGAGGTCAATCAATCAAATTTATTTATAACCCTTCTTACATCAGCTGATGTCACAAAGTGCTGTACAGAAACCCAGCCTAAAACCCCAAACAGCAAGCAATGCAGGTGTAGAAGCACGGTGGCTTGGAAAAACTCCTTAGAAAGGCCATAACCTAGGAAGAAACCTAGAGAGGAACCAGGCTATGAGGGGTGGCCAGTCCTCTTCTGGCTGTGCCGGGGGGAGATTATAACAGAACATGGCCAAGATGTTCAAATGTTCATAGATGACCAGCAGGGTCAAATAATAATAATCACAGTGGTTGTCGAGGGTGCAACAGGTCAGCACCTCAGGAGTAAATGCCAGTTGGCTTTTCATAGCCGATCATTCAGAGTATCTCTACCGCTCCTGCTGTCTCTAGAGAGTTGAAAACAGCAGGTCTGAGACAGGTAGCACATCCGGTGAACAGGTCAGGGTTCCAAAGCCGCAGGCAGAACAGTTGAAACTGGAGCAGCAGCACAGCCAGGTGGACTGGGGACTGCAAGTAGTCATCAGGCCAGGTAGTCCTGAGGCATGGTGCTAGGGCTCAGGTCCTCCGAGAGAGAGAAAGAAAGAGAGAAAGAAAGAATTAGAGAGAGAATACTTAAATTCACACAGGACACCGGATAAGACAGGAGAAATACTCCAGATATAACAGACTGACCCTAGCCCCCGGCACATAAACTACTGCAGCATAAATACTGGAGGCTGAGACAGGAGGGGTTGGGAGACACTGTGGTCCCATCCGGCGATACCCCCAGACAGGGCCAAACAGGCAGGATATAACCCCACCCACTTTGCCAAAGCACATCCCCCACAGCACTAGAGGGATATCTTCACCCACCAACTTACCATCCTGAGACAAGGCCGAGTATAGCCCACAAAGATCTCCGCCACGGCACAACCCAAGGGGGGGGGGCGCCAACCCGTACAGGAAGATCACGTCAGTGAATCAACCCACTCAAGTGACGCACCCCTCCTAGGGACGGCATGGAAGAGCACAAGTAAGCCAGTGACTCAGCCCCTGTAATAGGGTTAGAGACAGAGAATCCCAGTGGAAAGAGGGGAACCGGCCAGGCAGAGACAGCAAGAGCGGTTCGTTGCTCCAGTGCCTTTCCGTTCACCTTCACACACCTGGGCCAGGCTACACTCAATCATAGGAACTACTGAAGAGATGAGTTCAATAAAGATATAAAGGTTGAGACCGAGTCTACGTCTCTCACATGGGTAGGCAGACCATTCCATAAAAATGGAGCTCTATAGGAGAAAGCCCTGCCTCCAGCTGTTTGCTTAGAAATTCTAGGGACAGTAAGGAGGCCTGCCATCTTGTGACCGTAGCATACGTGTAGGTATGTACGGCAGGACAAAATCAGAAAGATAGGTAGGAACAAGCCCATGTAATGCTTTGTAGGTTAGCAGTAAAACCTTGAAATCAGCCCTTGCCTTAACAGGAAGCCAGTGTAGGGAGGCTAGCACTGGAGTAATATGATCAAATTTTGGGGTTCTAGTCAAGATTCTAGCAGCCGTGTTTAGCACTAACTGTCCAGAGTAACGCTGAGGTCCTTCACAGCTTTATTTGAGACGACTGTACAAGCATCAAGATTAATTGTCAGATTCAACAGAAGATCTCTTTGTTTCTTGGGACTTAGAACAAGCATCTCTATTTTGTCTGAGTTTAAAAGTAGAAAATTTGCAGCCATCCACTTCCTTATGTCTTATGCCCTTATGTCATAGACTTCCAGCAAGGGCAATTTTGGGGTTTCACCATGTTTCATCGAAATCTACAGCTGTGTGTCCTTCGCATAGCAGTGAAAGTTAACATTATGTTTCCGAATGACATCACCGAGAGGTAAAATATATAGTTAAAAACAATAGTGGTTCTAAAACGGAACCTTGAGGAACACCGAAATTTACAGTTGATTTGTCAGAGGACAAACCATTCACAGAGACAAATGTATATCTTTTCCGACAGATACGATCTAAACCAGGCCAGAACTTGTCCGTGTAGACCAATTTGGGTTTCCAATCTCTCCAAAATAATGTGGTGATCGATGGTATCAAAAGCAGCACTAAGGTCTAGGAGCACGAGGACAGATGTAGAGCCTCGGTCTGACGCCATTAAAAGGTCATTTACCACCACAAGTGCAGTCTCAGTGCTATGATGGGGTCTAAAACCAGACTGAAGCGTTTCGTATACATTGTTTGTCTTCAGGAAGGCAGTGAATTGCTGCGCAACAGCTTTTTCTAAAATGTTTGAGAGGAATGGGAGATTCGATATAAGCAGATAGTTTTTATATTTTCTGGGCCAAGGTTTGGCTTTTTCAAGAGAAGCTTTATTATTGTCACTTTTAGTGAGTTTGGTACACATCCGGTGGATAGAGAGCCGTTTATTATGTTCAACATAGGAGGGCCAAGCACAGGAAGTAGCTCTTTCAGTAGTTGGAATAGGGTCCAGTATGCAGCTTGAAGGTTTAGAGGCCATGATTATTTTCATCAATGTGTCAAGAGATATAGTACTAAAACACTTGAGTGTCTCCCTTGATCCTAGGTCCTGGCAGAGTTGTGCAGACTCAGGACAACTGAGCTTTGGAGGAATACGCAGATTTAAAGAGGAGTCCGTAATTTGCTTTCTAACGATCATGATCTTTTCCTTCATGGAATTATCACTGCTGTGAAAGCCATGAGGTCAGGGCTCTGTGCAGGCCAGTCAAGTTCTTCCACACCGATCTCGACAAATAATTTTGTGCACAGGGGCATTGTCATGCTGAAACAGGAAAGGGCCTTCCCCAAACTGTTGCAACAAAGTTGGAAGCACAGAATAGTCTAGAATGCCATTGTATGGTACAGCATTAAGATTTCCTTTCACTGGAAGTAATGGGTTCTAGCCCGAACCATGAAAAACAGCCCGGGACCATTATTCCTCTTCCACCAAACTTTACAGTTGGCACTATGCATTCAGACAAGTAGCTTTCTCCTGGCATCCGCCAAACCCAGATTTGTCCGTAGGTCTGCCAGATGGTGAAGCGTGATTCATCACTCCAGAGAATGCGTTTCCACTGCTCCAGAGTCCAATGGAGGCGAGTTTTACACCACTTCAGCCGACACTTGGCATTGTGCATGGGGATCTTAGGCCCGTGTGCAATTTTATACAGCTGTCAGCAACGGGTGTGGTTGAAATAGCTGAATCCACTAATTTGAAGGGGTGCCCACATACTTTTGTATATAAAGTGTATGTGAATAATTCTGCCCGATGATATCATCAAAACTTTGAACATTTTAAAAACTGGGATTTTCAAACACTATGAGATCTGCAGTGATGCGGGTGTAACAGTATTGCTTCCGTCCCTCTCCTCGCCTCTACCTGGGCTCGAACCAGGGACCGTCTGCACACATCGACAACAGCCACCCTCGAAGCACTATTGATGTAAAAAATGTATCACTAGCCACTTTAAAACAATTTCACTTAATATAATGTTTACATACCCTACATTACTCATCTCATATGTATATACTGTACTCGATACCATCTACTGCATCTTGCCTATGCCATTCTGTACCATCACTCATTCATATATTTTTATGTACATATTCTTCATCCCTTTACACTTGTGTGTATAAGGTAGTTGTTGTGAAATTGTTAGGTTAGATTACTCGTTGGTTATTACTGCATTGTCGGAACTAGAAGCACAAGCATTTCACTACACTGGCATTAACATCTGCTAACCATGTGTATGTGACAAATAAAATTTGATTTGATTTGACCCATTGCTCCACAAAAGCCGCGGCCCTTGCAGGGCAAGGGGAACAACTACTTCAAGGTCTCAGACCGAGTGACGTCACCAATTCAAACGCTATTAGCGCGCACCCCACTAACTAGCTAGCCAATTTCACATCTGTTACATGGGGAGCAAGAAAATATAAACTAGTTGCAGGTTTTGAAATTCACTGTTTTTTACTTTTAATGCTACCCTGTGATGTCACAGAGAAACATTTTTTAAAGACTTTTCTTCCTATCTTTTTAACCACAGATCAGAAAAAACCCACTGTTTTCACATATGTAGACACTGGTTTGGTGCTGGAGATTATGAACATAAGGTTGAAAAGTGGCGGAATTGCCCTTTAATAATGCTGTTATAACAAAACATTTGTCAAACTCCTGCCATCTGTTTTGTTTGAACACTGTAAGATACTGTACTTTGACATTAGGCTACATTACTTGATCTTAGGATGTTATAGTTAGTTACATGTCAACGTGTAAAGTTGGTTGTTAAATCAAATTGCTGCATTTATAGAATATCTAACTCGTTTCCAATTTATTGGGTAGGACTCCCAGTTCCCTTTCACTGAACTTCTGTAATAAGGATACATGCATTCCTCTCGCGGACTCAAGACGCCCCGGGGCTGCGTCGACGCGGTTCAAGTCTATAAAGAAGGCTGAGCAACGAAACAAACGTTGAATAGTAAATGGTTGGCTGTGCAACCTTTTGGAGACTGGGTCTTGATCTTGGTGACGGACTTCTCGTGCGGTTGCTCGCTTTGTTTTCTTTAGGAGAGAATGAGGCACTCCTCGGGATACATGACTTCACTATCAGCTCAGGTGAACCATTGTTGATAATAAGTAACATTCTCGTGGATGAATCCTTGAGTTTAAGGAACTTTTGAATGGCATGGTTCACAGTGAAATTATTTAACATCTGAAAACAAAAGGAATACATCTTCATTTGTTTCTATGGATTCACTGTTTGGTCAGGTAATATCATTATTACTTATTTCACACCATTAATGATCTTCTTGTAGCCTATGCTGCTGAACTAGCTATGAACATAAATAATAACTGTTTTGACAATGCACACAGATCCCTTTTAATTTGGACATGGTAAATCATTCAGGAAATTTACAGTGAACAACTATTAGTATTTTTTTACAAAATGGGTGAAAGTAGGGGGAAATAATTGCTTGCCTGGTCAAACGTTACACTCCATGTAATTAGTCGTTACATACACTGTTCATTTTAATAAGTCTTTTTTAGAAGAACCATACATGTTTTTTGTTTTACCAATAATGAGTGCACATGTATTGGGCTGAATAAGTATGATTTCATTTCGATTTTAAACCTGAAATTGTTTTCAACTCTCTCATTCATCAATGTCTTTGGGTGCGTTCGTAAATTGCCTCCAGTGTGTCAGAGTGGCTATGTGTCGATTGTAAATTCAGAGCGTTGTCAGATTGTCTGTTCATAAATTCAGAGGCTTCGCTCTCGGAGTGTTCAGAGCGCACACTGGACGCTCTGGCGGAGGAGTAGGGTTGATCCGAGCGTTCTGACCTCACGACAGCAGTCAAGCACCAAAGCTAACTGGCTAAAGTTGGCTAGCTTGCTTGCTACTTCCAGACAAAATGAGAGAACACCTCACTCTTACCATTTTACTCGCCCTAGCAGAGTTGATTAGCCTGTTTTCATGTTATCTGGAGCGTTAGTGACTGCAACTGTGCTGCTTGCAACATTTAATAACGTATTTTTTTCCCGACGTTTACTGACACCGGTCATATTCAACGGGTGTTGCACGTTTGTAAATTAATCAGTTATTCTGTGCTCTGGCACACAGACGAGAGGGCTCTGAAATCGGAGTAGATAGACAGAGTGAATTTACAAACGCACCCTTTGTTAGACATTTTTGTTTTAGATTAGAAAAGCCAACGGAACAAGGACTACAAAAGCACCCTACAAAACTGGATGTAGCCTATGTCATGTTTGGCAAGGCAGGGACATTCCCCTTGTGTGTGTGTGTGTGTGTTTCTCATTAACAATGGTAAGGTATCTCTGCTACAAATCAATCCGAAATCATTGCTAGATCGATTCTGAGTAACTCATGAGAACACACATTATACAGACTAGGCACAGTATAGGATTTTATGTATACCTCATTTTGGAAGAAGTATTGTGACTCTGTTCTGTTATTCTGCATTGAAGGGTGTGAAGAAGAAGGAAAAAAGTGATTTGATTGGCATCGTGTAGCTACTGCATAGGGACTACGCCTATGGGTCTGCTATCATGATAGAGCACCTTTCACAGAACGTGTGCTATGTCACTGTCAGACACGGTCAAGTTTTGAAGGAGCACCTTTCACAAGAACTGTCTTGACTTGTCCTGCATTCTCAGTTTGCGGAGTACCATGAGAGGGACACTGTTTGGCATTTGTCTACAATAGGCTTTTTATAGGACACTAGCTAGGTTTCCATTCAATGCACGACAATTGGCAACAGAATATTCTAATATCCGAATAAAAACAATAGCCTATGCGCATTTTCCCACCAGAGATGTTTCCATAAAATGAATTTGTTGCGAAAAAAGCTGTGCGTGATGACGTAGTGCACATTAAAACAACTTTTGCGGTTAAACACCCATTTACCAAAATATAAAATACAAGCTAAATGTGTTTCCATCGCATTTTCAACTCTACTGGTGGTTTTGTCCCCCCACAAAAAAATATATATATATATAGCGAATGTGCCTTCTCTTGGTATGTGCGCTCTAGCGAACAGCTCCCAGATAGACCTACAGTCCGGGTAGACTACCTACATGATGCAATTATTTATGGAGAAGAGCGAGATTATTTTTATTTGTCAAATGGTAGCCAAGCACGATCATCATGTCACCAGAATAAGACTATCGATATTTATTGGAAAGGAACATCAAGCTCATCACCTTCCACTTTCACCACCATGTGAAGTTCATCATCTGTTGCCTAATAAACTGCATGCTTTCCCAACCCGATTCCTAGTGGAAAGACATCACACCATGTCATCGGTACCTCCAAGTTTATTTCGATATGATGGTTATTTTATCAATATTTGCGCATAAAAGCGTTTCCACAGCCATTTCTTGCATAATTAACTTCACCAACTCAAAAAGTTACCAATTTATCTCGCTTTTTTTTTGTGTCCACATTTGGACATTTTATGACACATTTTAAGCCATCCGGCCTGTCATGACATTTTTTATCCAACATATACAGTATATTCGGAAAGTATTCAGACAGACCCCTTGACTTTTTTCAAATTTTGTTTCCTACAGCCTTATTCTAAAATGGATTAAATCGTTTTCCCCCCTCATCAATCTACACACAATACCACATAGAGACAAAGCAAAAACAGGTTTTTAGAAATTGTTGCAAATTTATTTAAAAAAAATTAAAAAGCGAAAGGGGAAATATTACATTTACATAAGTATTAAAATCTCTTTGGGCTAGACATGCCGGTAGCGTCCCACCTCCACAACATCTGGTGAAATTGCAGAGCGCGAAATTCAAAATACAAAAGCCGCAATATTAAACATTCATGAAAATACAAGTGTCATACATAATTTAAAAGCTTAACTTCTTGTTAATCAAGCCGCTTTGTCAGATTTCAAAAAGGCTTTACGGCGAAAGCATACCATGCGATTATCTGAGGACAGTGCCCCGCGTACAAAAGCATTAAAAACATTTTCCCGAAAGTCAGAAATAGCGATAAAATAAATAATTTACCTTTGAAGATCTTCCTCTGTTTGCAATCCCAAGGGTCCCAGCTACATAACAAATGTTTGTTTTGTTCGATAAAGTCCTTCTTTATATCCTAAAAAAGTAAGTTTAGTTGGCGCGCTTGATTCAGTAATCCACCTGTTCCCCTCGTTCAAAATGCATACAAGGGAATCCCAAAAGTTCCCAAAAGTCCAAACAAGTCAAACAACGTTTCTAATCAATCCTCAGGTACCCTAATACGTAAATAAATGATAACATTTAAGACGTAGAATAGTGTGTTTAATACCAGAGATAAATAACGAAGTGTGGAACACTACAGTCAAAATGAGAGCCACCTAGAAAAACTACAAATTCTATCTCATTTTTCAAAAAACAAGCCTGGAACCCTTTCTAAAGACTGTTGATATCTAGTGGAAGCCATAGGAATTGCAATCTGGGAGGTATTCCTTTGAATCTCCCAGAAACAAGGATTTGAATGGGCTGTGACCTCAACAAAATAAAAAATCCATATGGATTCTCCTCAGATTTTCGCCTGGAAAATCAGTTCTGTTATACTCACAGACATTATTGTAACAGTTTTAGAAACTTCAGAGTGTTTTCTATACAATACTACCAACATATGCATATCCTAGCTTCTGGGCCTGAGTAACAGGCAGTTTACTTTGGGCACCTCCGAATACTGCCCCCTATTCCGAAGAAGTTAAGACCCTCAGTGACATTCAGAGACTTGTCCTGAAGCCACTCCTGTGTTGTCTTAGCTGTGTGCTTAGGTTCATTGTCCTGCTGGAAGGTGAACCTTTGCCCCAGTTTGAGGTCCTAAGCGCTCTGAAGCAGGTTTTCATCAAGGATCTCTCTGTACTTTGCTCCGTTCATCTTTACCTTGATCCTGACTAGTCTCCCAGTCCCTGCCACTGAAAAACATCCCCACATCATGATGCTGCCACCACCATGTTCACCGTAGGGCTGGTGCCAGGTTTCCTCCAGACGCTTGGTATTCAAGCCAAAGGGTTCAAACTTGGTTACATCAGACCAGATAATCTTGTTTCTCATGGTCTCCAAGCGGGCTGTCAAGTGCCTTTTACTCAGGAGTGACTTCCGTCTGGCCACTCTACCATAAAGACCAGATTGGTGGAGTGCTGCAGTGATGGTTGTCCTTCTGGAAGGTTCTCCCATCTCCAGAGAGGATCAGAGTGACCATCGAGTTCTTGGTCACCTCCCTGACCAAACTCTTCTCCCTCTATTGCTCAGTTTGGCTGGGCGGCCAGCTCTAGGAATAGTCTTGGTGGTTCCAAGCTTCTTTCATTTTAGAATGATGGAGGCCACTGTATTCTTGGGGACCTTCAATAATACAGAAATCATTTTTTTTGGTACCCTTCCCCAGATCTGTGCCTCGACACAATCCTGTCTCGGAGCTCTACGGACAATTTCTTCGACCTCATGGCTTGTTTTTTTCTCTGACAGGGGATGTTTGTGCCTTTCCAAATCATGTCCAATGAAGTTGTAGAAACATCTCAAGGATGATCAATGAAAACAGGGTGCACCTGAGCTCAATTTTGAGTCTCATAGCAAAGGGTCTGAATACTTACGTAAATAAGGTATTTCTGTTTTTTGTTTTTAATAAATTAGCAAAAATTGCTTTGTCATTATGAGGTATTGTTTATAGATTGATGTGGAAAATGTTGTATTTAATCAATTTTAGAATAAGGCTGTAACGTAACAAAATGTGGGAAAAGTCAAGGGGTCTGAATATTTTCCGAATGCACTGTACTTTTCTTGCATAATAAGGTTGGATGGAAACCTGGTTTATGACAGAAAAAAAATCTTTACATAATGCAGGATAATATTTATTGTTGTTAGGTTATAACAGAATACTGAATGAGTTTTCATTTCACCAGTAAACTTTGTATTTATTCTATGTATCATAGGCTATTGGTTAAGTTTGGTTATGATAGTACTATATATTAGTGAGGTTAGGAGTTCTTCCAGGTCAACTGGTCAGTATATTAATCATAACACCTTTCCTATTTTCAGTGCCCTCTCATTCTGAGGACCCCGATGACTACCTGAGGCCAGTGATGTTGGCCATGCAGCACTACAACTCCTCAGGCCTGGCTGCCCCCAATCTCCTCCCCAACCAGACCTGGGGGGTGCCGGCCATGGCCTGGAGGGCAAACATCACCACAGAGAGGCCCATGTCTCCCCCCAGTAACCCCACTGCAGCTGGCCTCTCTATGACCCTGGGCATCCTGTCCAACATCGTGGCCCTGGTCATCCTGGCGAAAGCCTACGCCCGTCTGCGCCGCCGCTCCAAGGCCACCTTCCTGCTCTTCGCCAGTTCCCTGGTGGCCACAGACTTTGCCGGCCACATCATCCCCGGTGCCCTGGTGTTGAGGCTGTACTCAGCTGGGGCTGCGACTGGGCCCTTAGCTCGCGCTGCCACCGATGCCCCCTGCCAGTTCCTAGGGGGTAGCATGGTGTTCTTCGGCTTGTGCCCATTGTTCCTGGGCTGTGCCATGGCTGCTGAGCGCTGCCTGGGTGTCACACAGCCCCTGCTCCATGCCTCACTGGTCACCATGGCTCGCACCAAGATGGCACTAGCTCTCATCTGGCTGCTGGCTCTGTGTGTGGCCTTCCTGCCCTTCTTCAGGCTGGGGGCCTACACCTACCAGTACCCCTGGACCTGGTGCTTCATCAGGGTCCTGGGAGAGACTCGGGAGACGGACGTGGCCTTTGTCATGCTGTTCTCTGGACTGGGCCTGGCCTCTCTGACTGTGGCCCTGGTGTGTAATACCATCAGTGGGGTCACGCTGGTGCTTGCCAGACTGCGTAAGAAGTGTAAGACCTGCTACCGTCGCTCAGCCAAGTCCCATGACATTGAGATGGTGGCCCAGCTGGTGGGCATTATGATCACTTCTTGCATCTGCTGGAGCCCCCTGCTGGTGAGTTGGAAAAGTTCAGTTCACTGAAGCTTACAATTCTGCATGAATTAGGGTAGGGGTCAAAACTATCTTTATTGTGTTCCATTCGAGAATTAAGGTCTCTTTTCAATCCTTATCATGGAAATTCAGCGCTACAGCGTGATTGAAAGGCAATGCTCCCACGTTAGCTGCTACTGCATCCACGGTAAACACTTTGGACGTCTGCTCAATCGGGAAATCCCACATGAAAAAAGACTAGTAAACTATGGTATAAATCAGGGCTCTCCAACACTGTTCCTGGAAAGCTGCCTTCTTGTAGGTTTTTGCTCCAAATCCCAATCTAGCGCACCTGATTCTAATAAGTATCTGGTTGATAAACTGAATCAGGTTAGTTACAACTGGTGTTGGAGTGAAAACCTACGGGAGTGTCGCTCTCCAGGAGCTGGGTTGGAGAGCCCTGGTTTAAATACTATAGTATTCACTGTAGTGTTTTTGCCGACTTCACTGTAGTATTCACTGTAGTGCTTTGCAAGACATTCATGTAGTACTTACTATGGTGTTTTTGTTTTATTATCTTTGACATTGAAGTAGAGGCTTTCTCCTTCATGAAACCTACTAAATGAGCACAAATTCAATAACCTGTAAGTCAATCAGCCAGCCTGAAATCTTAACAAATAATTCAACACTTCTGCTATTTTCTATTACATAATATCTTCTATACTTGGCATGTAGGTTTCTCACTTATGGGTGGCACAAATTGGGATATGGGGGAGGGGAATGGGCAGGGTATATGCAAATTTAAATACTGTCATCTTTACTATAGTAAAAAAGGTTTGTGTTTGTGCGGACTGTAGTGTTTTTGCGGACATTACTGTAGTATTTACTACAATGTTCTTTTGCGGATCATACTGTAATATTAACTGTAGTATTCTACAGTATACTACAACATTCTATAGTAAGTACTACACATGATTGAGGGATACTACCATGTGTAGTATAGTATTCAACAGTATACTACAGTTTACTATAGAATTCTATAGTAAACTGTAGTAATTTTTCATGTGTGTTACATTTACATTTCTATTGCGCTTCAGCAATACAGATTGAATAGAGCCTGTGGGAAAAGTTACAGGTGAGAAGAGGGGGGGATGAATGAGCCAATTGGAAGCTGGGGATGATTACTTGACCATTATGGTATGAGGGCCAGATTGGAAATGTAGCCAGGACACCGAGGTTAACACCACTACTCTTAAGATAAGTGCATTGGGATCTTTAGTGACCACAGAGAGTCGGGACACCTGTTTAACGTCTCACCCAAAAGACGGCACCCTGCACAGGGAAATGTCCCCAATCACTGCCCTGGGATTCCAGAGCATCTGGTCGCCCATCCAGGGCCAACCAGGACCGACCCACCCTGTTAAGCTTCAGAGACAAACCAGTCGTGAGATTCAGGGTGGTAAAAGCATAACATAATATTGTAAAAATGCTCAGCTAACAAAAGTAATTTATCTCCAAGATATTCTGCCCCATAAACTCAAAGGCCTGAAATAATATAGAAAATCTCTGCTAACAATCCAGTAATATTTCATCCTCTTTTTGTACACCTTCTGAAATAGTCATAAACACTATGATTCATAATACTGCACCTAAAACAGATGGATAGACATGGTGCACTGCACCAAGGGTATAAATGAATAGTCATGGTGGACCCTTGCATTGACTAGATGGAATAAATTATTTAAGGGAATGCCATTATGAAGGGCTTGAATAACAGATTTCAGATTGGGTGACATTGAAAATGTTACAGCTTCTCTCCTTTTCCAGTCTTCTGGGAAAGAGGAATATTAGCCAGAGCTAAAATAATTTCATACAAACACATGATGATGGTTTGATGATTTTTTTAATCAAGGATATTTTTTTTTACAATTACAATACTAAGAATTTTGTATAAACTGTTAATATGTCATATCAATTATTCAGGTCCAATTTAAAAGTAACCATTCATTTTGACACATACTGTGAGAAGTGAAAGAGGACAGACTATAAACCATGCTTCAAATGATGGCGGCCTGTTACTTGTCATCACTAGGTCTGTTAAAACTTAAGAGTAGCCTTGAGCACCCCCCACCCCCCCTCCTGTTCCCCCTACCAAAAAGTATGCATTGTTCTTTATTTAGAACATTATGTCAAATCAAATGTATTTATAAAGCCCTTCTTACATCAGCTGATATCTCAAAGTGCTGTACAGAAACCCAGCCTAAAACCCCAAACAGCAAGCAATGCAGGTGTAGAAGCATGTTATGTGCATTAAAAATGTCTATTAATGGTTCTCACCTGGAAGACGTTAAGCTAATTAATGTCAGTAGTTGACCTGTTGATTTGCACAATACTGCACAAAAGTTGGGCCCAAATATAATTACTGATGTGTGAACTAAATAGGAACAGCTTAGCATACATTTATTACTGTTGGGGAGATGTAAGAACCATTACAGAGGCATTGTTTGTGCTTAAAATCTCTTAATAAGCTGTGGCCAATTGTTATAAAAAATGTAAATAAGATTTATCAGGCTACAATTTTGAGCCTGTGATTTCTAACATCAGTAAAGCTATTCATAGGAAGACGTTGTGAAGATGCATTTTGACTGCTCCATTTATTCATTTTTTTGTTAACATGTGGCAATCTACAGTGTCAGGTAATGTAGATAAATTACTAGTAGTGTATGCAGATTGATGCAAATATATATACACCAGCTGAACATATCTATATCCTGCACAACCACTGTAAAACTAACCTAGGTATCTGTGTTACTTGCAGATCTTTGGCCTGATGTCAGTCACACGGTCCTATAGTGGTTCCATAGGCAATGACCAGGACACATACAGGAGGTTGATGGTGATGGGCGTCCGGCTGGCCTCCTGGAACCAGATCCTGGACCCCTGGGTCTACATCTTGCTGCGCCGGGCCGTGCTGAGGAAGATCTATCGCATCACCAAGAGCCGGGCCAGCTTCAAGAACAGCACCTTCCGCCATTGGGACATCAGCTCCTTCCAGAACTCTGAGAAAATAAACACTGTCAACAGGATCTGAGGGAGAAGAAAAGACACAGACAGAAAGAGACTGGCATCTTATCATGGTCCTTTGTTGTTCTTGGTGCTTTATTTACCACCCAACTCAACATGCTGGATTGAGGAGAAGACTGAACATCCAGCAGTAGGATCTAACAGCAGTGTTGGTGTATCACACAAAAGGAAATACCTATTGCCTATAAGACATATATTCCTTTATTGAGAACTGTGTGGGTCTGCCTGACTGTGAAAGTCTATGGGGTTTGGGATTGAAATCATCATCCTCCAGATCTTGGATCTCTTTCAGATTGATTTGATTGGCCAGTAAGACCTGCTTTTGACTGCTGTGTGGAGAAGTCTCATCATTTTATGGGAAACAGCCAAGCCAGACTATACTCAAACAAATTAAATGTCATAAATGGATTTATAACAAAAAAATCTGACCAAGTAAGGACAGTATGCCTCACCTGGATACTGGAGACATAGCACAGATAATTCTGCCCAAGGAGAAAGGTTTGTTGTAAGTGTCTAATAGGTCACGCAACATGAGTCTTTCTCTGTGTACATAACAGTACATGAAAGGAAGCTGCCTATAAGATATCAACAACAAACATCTCAAATTATATATACATGTGTGTGTGTGTGTGTTACTGTCAGTGTTTTTTGGAGTTCATACTTTGTTTGTTTGTGGAAATGTCAAAGTGCACTTTGACACGTCATGAAGTCAGTGGCACTATGCCAAAGCAAAGTAAAGGCTGTGCTTTTACCTGTGCTTGAAGATGTGAAAGACATATAGTATGTGTCAAACTTGTAATGCTATTGACGTGTGAATTGTGTGTGTGTATTTATTGCTTATATTGTTTCCCCAATTGTCTGGGGACCTAAATTAAGCTAAGTGTTGCAAAAGCTATAGAATTTAATGTTGTTTAATAAAGTTTAAATTGCCGGTTAACCTTTTTTACTGAAAAACATATATGATTTTCTTTTTCTTAAAAAAAAAAGTATCCAAGCCCCCGTCCCCGCAGGAGGTCTTTTTCCTTTTGATAGGCCGTCATTGTAAATAATAATTTGTTCTTAACAGACTTGCCTAGTTAAATAAAAAATAAAATAAACCACAAAATGGCCTGTCAGGGTCATAGCACCATGGTGCTAATCCCAGGAGAGAACAGAGGTGTGGAAAATGTCCTCTGACAGGGGAAGTAGAACAGAAATTATCTCAGTATAGGTATGAATTGATACAAGTTTTAATTTCTCCATCAATTGCAATGGTTGTAATGAATGTTAATTATTACTGAGTAAAGTGGTCTGTAATGGCTCATATTGATGAACTACCACAAATAATGTCCTGCAATACACACAACGCCTTACAATTACATTAATTTTCTCTGGAGTTTATGGAATTCTATGAATTTAGGTTTGCTTGTATAGTAGTAGGTAACAGTACAAAAGACAATGACACAAGTACACAAATGGAGTCTTATACCCTGACTACACCGCTCGCGTCGCGTACGCGAGCGTTGCAAAATGAATTTAGGAATCTATGTTATTCAATTATTGCACCCACACTGCTCGAGCGTCTCCTCATTGGTTATACCCACGTGGGTGATTGACAGAGGAACTGTTGCCGGTTGTCGTGGTAATACTATGAAAGTTTAGATGCCAATCACCATATAAGTTAAATGATGAAAAGGCCTGGAAGGAGGAGAGATGACTAGAAATGATTCGGTTGACCGTTTTTATGTGTGGATTAGTTGTCGGAGTAGAGGACCTTGTGCATTTCAGGTAAAATAACAACTCAATGTTTATATCCCAGGACAAATTAGCTAGCAACAGCAAGCTAGCTAAATAGGACAAATTAGCTAGCAAGTGCAAGCTAAATTGCCATAAATGTTTAATGCTTTTCGATCTGTCCCCAAATTCATGTCATTGGTTCAGAGTTTGTTTTGATATTTTAACCTGCGTGTCGTGATCGCGTTTGGTGTAGGGGGACAAAATAAATGTATGCACGATGGTGCACGTGCGCAGCCCAGTTTTGGTTCCGTGTTAGATCTTTGCTCGTGTCTAAAGTGCAACAGTGCTTTCACAGGATTAGATTTGATGCTGACAGTTACACAAAAATGACAAAAACAATTACAAACAATGCTTCTTCATGAAAGAAAAGAAAGAACACGTAGCCACTGCATTCAAACATAAACAGTAAATATTTTAGAAACACAAATATAATGAACAAAAATATAAACGCAACATGTAAAGTGTTGGTCCCATGTTTCATAAGCGGAAATAAAAGATCACAGAAATGTTCCATATGCACAAAAGGCTTATTTCTTTCAAATTTTGTGCACAAATTTGTTTACATGCCTGTTAGTGAGTGTTTCTCTTTCGCCAAGATAATACATCCACCTAACAGGTCTGGAAAATCAAGAAGCTGATTAAATAGCATGATCATTACACGTGTGCTGGGGACAATAAAAGTCCTCTCTAAAACGTGCAGTTTTGTAACACAACACAATGCCACAGATATCTCAAGATTTGAGGAAGCATGCAGTTGGCATGCTGACTGCAGGAATGTCCACCAGAGCTGTTGCCAGAAAATGTCATATTTATTTCTCTACCATAGCCAGCCGCCTCCAACTACATTTTGGAGAATTTGGCAGGATGTCCAACTGGCCTCACAACCGCAGACCACATGTATGGCGTCGTGTGGGCGAGCGGTTTGCTAATGTCAATGCTGTGAACAGAGTGCCCAATGTTAGCGCTGGTGTTATATTATGGGCAGGCATAAGCTACGGACAACCAACACAATTGCATTTTATCGATGGCAATTTGCACAGAGATACCGTGACAAGATCCTGAGGTCCATTGTCATCAAATCAAATTGCATTGGTCACATACACATATGTATCAGATGTTATTGCGGGTGTAGCGAAATGCTTGTGTTATCTAACAATTCACAACAATACACACAAATCTAAAGTAAAAGAATGGAGTTAAGAAATATATAAATATTAGGACTAGCAATGTCGGAGTGGTATTGCCTAAAATACGGTAGAATAGAATACAGTAAATACATATGAAATGAGTAAAGCAGTACGTAAACATTAAAGCAGTATGACATGCCATTCGTCCGCCGCCATCATCTCATGTTTCAACATGATAATGCACAGCCCCATGTCGGAAGGATCTGTACACAATTCCTGGAAGCTGCAAATTTCCCAGTTCGCCTGCATACTCACCAGACATTGAGCATGTTGAAAGATGCTCTGGGTCGACGTGTACGACAGCGTATTCCAGTTCCCGCCAATTTCCAGCAACTTCTCACAGCCATTGAAGAGGAGAGGGCCAACATTCCACAATCAACAGCATGATCAACTCTATGCATGAGCCAAATGGTTGTCACACCAGATACTGAATGGTTTTCTGATCCATGCCATACCCTTTTTTTCAAGGTGTCTGTGACCAAAAAATGCATATCTGTTTTCCCAGTCATGTGAAATCCATAGATTAGGGCCTAATGAATTTATTTAAATTGACTGATTTCCTTATATGAACTGTAAGTCAGTAAAATATTATAAATTGTTGTATGTTGCGTTCATATTTTTGTTCAGGTAACTTTAAGTCACCTTAATGGAGTCCAGATTAAAACATGGTAAATTAAAACACACCTAAAAATCTTGTCATGATTCCTGCATTTTCACAGACCCTGGGTCTGTGTGAATGATTCGCTGCTCTTGTGCAGGGAAATTCATTAACACTTCACGCCTCTTTAATTTGAAATGCAAACAGTCCCCATGGTTTAAACCACCTTTCCCCTCCAAATTTGCCAATCACCCACTGATATGTATAAAGGGGCCTGCAAGAAAGTGGTAAATAAGAGGGCTGTTTGAAAGGTGGTTATATAAACATTACCTCTGGGGTTTGATATATGGCCAATATACCACGGCTAAGTGCCTCGACACAGCCCTTAGCCATGGTATATTGGCCATATGTAAGTCGCTCTGGATAAGAGCGTCTGCTAAATGACTTAAATGTAAATATACCACACCTCCTCGGGCCTTATTGTTTAAATCCACCACATCTTCTGTCTGAAATGTGTGTGTTCGGTCACATGCGTTAATGGAATCCCCAGATATCAAATGATAACTATTTTGTATCCTGGATAAACAGGGCATGGTGTATAGAGTTAATCATTAAATAATGATTTATAGTATCTATGTAATTTTGGGAAATTGGCTGGTGATTATCCCACAGTACGATATTGACTCGTGAACTAGCTAGCTAGTACTTTACGTTTCAGACTAGACATCGAAAGGTGAAACGGGATTGGCTATTTCTTTGGTCACATGCTACTTTCGCCCAATTAGCTTTCAGAATTTGCTGTTCAGGTGTGTGTAGTCATTTCTGCTCCTCAGCGAGGAGAGTTGGAGCGAAGCGTCGCTGAATTGGTAAGTCTAGAAGGATGTTTTATTTGGTGTGTTTTATAACGATGCACATACTATTCAGATTGATTTAATGATTACCACTGTCCCTATGAACACGAATTAAGCAACTATATTACCGGTGACACTCATTTGCCGTTGTACGAATTACGTCTCGCAAGCTAACATTAGCCTAGCAGCAGCCCTCTTTGTTCAGAACGCTCCCTCAGCTCGAACCACAAGCAAGGCAGCACGTCGTAAGGCACCATGCTAGCTACCTAACTTTAAATTATGGAGAAAAAATAAGATACGCAATAGGAATTGAAAGCAGATGCAGGATTTTGTCCATTGTATTATATTATTGCCTATATAGCTATGGATAGTCAACGTTGGCTACAATGCGAGGACACGACCATCTTGGGCTAGCCACGCTAGCTGACGTTAATCTCATAAAATGTTATCACAATATCATGGCGATCACATATGGTATTTTATATTTAACTATCTATCTATACCCACATAGTTAGCAGTCTAATCGTGGTGTGACTAGTGCAGGGGGCATATTCCAGACTGGCGCACTGAATTAAGGCTTGAAATTAAAATGGCGGCTGGAAGGATTCTCTTAGCCAGCCGATCCTACCCACTTGCTTACAGCAACACTGACTAGGGTCAGACAGCGTTCCTGTGTAGATAAATACACCACAGAGCCCATGCAAAATATTGCTCTATATGCTGAATTGTCGCATTGATCAACTGGTAGTTTTTCAGGAAAACTGACCTTTTCCTCCTCAGGAAGCATAAGCCACAGCAGCCATTTTGGAATATCAGTGTCAGCCAATTGGCTCCTTTTGTTGTTCAAATGACATGCCATTCCATAATGGCTACTGTTAACTAGCATTTGAACAAACATCTGTTTACTTAAAATCAAGCAGTCTTTCAGTCTTCTTGGTGTAACAGTTGGGATAATGGGACAATTTGGTGTACAACCAGTTATCATCCCAGGTTTGAGGTGTGTTTAACCAAGCCATATTTTGTGCCGGCGCCACAGTGTCTTAATCTAGACAGGAAGCCTGTCCAACCCTAGTGCCACTCTAAGCAAGCAAGCAGGTCAGATCTGCTGGCTAGGCCCTGGGTAACAAATGGTCATGTAAATGTTCCTGACAAGCCAGAATGTTGAATACAATTACATATTGTCAGTGGTTTGTCCTTCAGCTGCTTGAAATTCGAGACAAAATATCCACAGGAAAGTACTGTTTACCCAACTTTTTAGATTGGTGCTGAATGAACCATACACCTACCGCTCAATGTAAATTTAGTTTTGTATTGGATTATTCGGTTTGCTCTCAACAGGGTTTGCACAAGGTGCCTTAAAGTACTTGAATTTGGTACTCTGAAAAACTACTGGAATACCTTCAACATCAGACATTTTTTCAGGTTGGTACTCGGAAAAGTACTTGAATTAAATTGAGAGAACAGAAAATGCTCATGTTTATGAAATACCAAATGGCAGGCAAATTTACATCTAATCCTGCCTTTTGTGTATAGCAGAATTTTGTTGCTGTCTTTTATTTCAGCTCATGAAACATGGTACCCACAATTTACATGTTGCATTTTTATATTTTTGGTCATTATATATTACCCACTTTTTTTATATAACCACTGGACCCAACCAACCCACACTGTGTAAAGTGCAACAAATGCATCAGACTGACATTGCGAGCATTCGTGAATCAGTCCTGAAGAGCTATATGAAGGGTGAAAGACACCGCGCTGCATCCTGCGCTGGCGGCAGTTCTACATTGTGACATTTTCCTCTGCAATAACCTCCAGACCTTTGTTGCCAATCGCCTCATTCACAGGCTCCTGTCGTTCACATGCCATTTTCCTCACACAGCCACCCCGAATAGCGACACTAAAGCAGCAAGTCAGATGCAAGATAAAGTCTCTATGTCCAAAAACCTCCGTTTTGTTTGCGCGTTTTCTTCAGTAATCCACATGCTTAAACGCAGACAAAAAATCCAAATTGTATCCGTAAAGTTCATAGAAACATGTCAAACGATGTTTATATTCATTCCTCAGGTTGTTTTTAGCCTAAACAATCTATAATGTTTCAACCGGACAATAACGTCGTCAATATAAAAGGTAAACAAGAAAGGTACTCTCTCAGTCGCGCACATGAAAAAGCTCTGTGACACTTTAGGGTCCACTCATTCAGACTGCTCTTACTTCCTCATTTTTCAGAATACCGTCCTGAAACAATTTCTGAAGACTGTTGCCATCTAGTGGAAGGCATAGGAACTGCAATTTGAGTCCTAAGTCAATGGATACTATAATGGCATTGAGTAGAAAACTACAAAACAACAAGCCACCCCCCAAAAAGGTGTGGCTTGTTCTCCATCCTCATGGAGTTAAGGTACTTGGCTAGGCCCTGGGTTGGTAGAGCCACGGCAATGTTTTTTCCCGCAGCTAGTCATGTAGTTAGCTAGCTATCGAGCCTGGATGCCATAGCCCCTCTAGTAATGTAATAGTATCTATGTCATAAACCTTCAAAGTGCCAGAATAGTACTGATAATGGCAGCCATTTTGGTCAGGGAGAAATCCAAACCAGTCACTTCTCAGTATTGTTGTCGTCTCTACTCCCATTGTTAGTTGTAGGGGGAACGTTTAAATTTGGGAAATGTTCTTTAAATTTAAATCCATTGTTGCTCCGTGAGGTAATCCAACAATGTATATGCCGCCATGTTAGAGTATCTTTGTCTTCTCTCATTGAGCAAAACAGGCGCGTGTCATTAAAGTGACGCTTTATTTCTGCTTTGCTCACACGACGTGCAGAACTTTGGACACCCACCCGTCTTGAACAATGAGAGACAAAAATACTCTAAGATGGCGGCATATACATTGTTATACCTCTGAGGAAAAATGTATGTAATTTAATAACGGCGCATTTTCTAAATTCAAATGTTTCTTCTGCAACTGCAAACCAATGGGTTTGGAGACTTTGGTGAATTGGGCAAGTTATCACTTTGTAAATGTTAGTTGAAAAATTGCTCATGCCGTTTTACACTAGCTAAGGCGTAACGGCTGTATGGAAGCATTCACATATCGCCGCCATTAGAATGCTAGTTTCCCGAATGGAGGGATTTGACACATGATAGAAATTATCGGTTTGGTTGTGTACCTTGGATGACTTCTCAGCCAGGTTTACTGTCAGAACTGAGCGACTCAAGCCGTGGGGTACTGTCAGTTTCTAATTGATGTCAACTGCAATGAACCGTTCATAGATTTTAACTGCAGTGTGCTCGTGTTAAATACATTTTGGCTTTAGGACTGTGCATGTACAGCAGGTCTGTCTGGTAACTGATACCCTTTGCCTCATCATTCAAAACTGTACACTGGCTCTGAAATGTTAATTTCAAACTCGCGGATAACTGAAGAACAATGTTTTTTAGGTCGTTATTGCTCTCGGAGTCATACTGGTATATAGGGGCAGTAGCCCAATTAATCTTCCTTGGTAGAGCTACGTTTTAGTCACTAACATATCTGGCATCTGCTCTTGCAGGACTGATTCATAATCAAACTGATTGAATCAGTGTTTTGAAAGTAGATGCTGTTGGTGCCCCCAAGGATTGTGCTACAGTTGTTCTGGCACTGCTTCGGCCCTGGTCCAACTTCTCCCATCTTTTAATTTTGGGAGGAAGAATGTGACCGGTGTCCTGCTCATTATCTGTAGGCCTACAATGATGGAACAGCCCTTTTTTTAAATCAACAATGGGGATATCAGATCACTTTTGGCGCTGGGTTTTATACAGTGAAGCTCAAAACAGGAGAAAAGTTTTAGCGCAACCGTGTCCAATAACGATGCTCTGAGTCCTTTTTTTTTTTTTTTACTCCCCCATTCCGTGCCTACTTAACACAACCCAGGTTTGCAACAGGCTACAGTAGGAACACCCTTGTTGCTGCTGTTTCAGCACACTTAGCCTATGGGTAATTCCGTGGTATCTGAATTATGCTGAGCCTCCTGTTTAAATTGTTTAAAGCAGTCAATGTGCATAGTTGTTGGTTTGTTAAACATATAAATCAATGGTTTGTTTGGTATACATTTTAAAGTGAAAAATTGGATTCTGTGTAATTCCGTTAGCATGGAATTTCCCGTGTCATGCAAAGCCACCCTCCACTTTAGGGAGGTGCATTCTTAGGTCTGTTCAAAGAAATCCCTATGTTCTGTTACCCTTAAATACCATGTTTTTATATTAGCAAAAAAATGACATCTGCTACTCTAAGGGAATCTGGCATCCTTTTATTGCTTTGCTCATTTTAAGCATGTCCCTTTTGTTCTCAGCAGAACCAAGCAGCAGTGTTGGTGTTCTCTCAGGAAGTACCTGTTCTTGTATCACTGCCATATACACAGGATCGAAGACCCCAAAGCAACTATGGTACCTCTTTTCTTATACACACATTTTTAGGAAGGCTATTTTGTGTAAACACTTTCTATTTGGTAGTGAACATGGAGCGCTTACATTTTAATAGCCTCACCACTATAATAATTTGGCTCTTTAAGCAATCAACTGTATTTGTCTGACATAATTGATTGAGAAGATTATTTGTAAGTTAACAATGACGTGGCATACAAGTAGACCGATAAAAAAATAAATTTCTACAAATGTCCATTGTAAGGGTAATTCAGGTTGCTGCCAGTCAACACTGCCCTGGGCATTTCAAACACATGCTCCTGCTTGCATTTGATTGCACTCCTAATTGTACATGACTCTCACCCAGCAGTAGTCCATGGATGATTATGTAAGGACAGTGAAAGCTGACTAAGTGAAATTACTGTATTGAGAATTACAGTGGGGTGAAGGTTATCACAATATTACTGTTTCTTCCTATCAAAGCCACTTACTGACTACAATTGTGACCTGCTGAAGTCAATTCCTTAAAATAACTCCTCTTTTCCCATCCAGCCTCCTCCCCTGCGCCACCGATCCATGCGTATCTTCATGAACGACGACCGCCACGTGATGGCCAAGCACTCTGCTGTGTACCCCACACAGGAGGAGCTGGAGGGTGTGCAGAACATGGTGTCCCACACGGAGCGTGCCCTCAAGGCTGTCTCCGACTGGCTGGATGAGCAGGAAAAGGTGGTCAAGTCTGCACCAGACGGAACCGAGTCCGATAAAGAAAGGTAATTAAGTGGGAAATTGTATTCAAAATGGTGCATGGTGTACAAAAGGTCAGTTGCGTAGAAATACTTTTTGCGCCGTCAAGGCTGGAGTGTTGGTGAAGGCAGCATCACTTTCAGCTTCAAAAGTTATTGACCTGGGTACCCATGTCTCCTCTGCCAGTGAACCCAAGGCGTCGGAACAGGCCACACGGTCCCTGCGTGGGGTGATGAGGGTGGGCCTGGTGGCCAAGGGCTTGCTGCTGAAGGGGGACCTGGACCTGGAGCTGGTCCTTCTGTGTAAGGACAAACCCACCATCACCCTGCTGAAGAACGTGGCAGACAACCTGGCTGTGCAACTCAAGGTGAGTCCATTCACCTTCTGGTATTTTCTGTGTCTTCATATTCAGAGTTGGCTTTGTGAAGTTGAATTTGTTCTTTTGAGAATATACTCTCCTGCATCATTTCAGTTGTGGGGTGATGCATTCGTTTGAGAGGAATAGTCACAACTGAATTCAGTAGCAAATCTGTTTTTTTTATGCTTGGGGGTACATGACCTTGACTGCTTGGTGGGATAGCCACTACATGGCTATTTTATTAACAATTCCTCCTGTTCTACCTGGCAGACCATCACAGAGGACAAGTATGAGGTCACTCAGGTCATCCGTGAAGCCACCATCGTAATCAAGAGCACCAAGGAGCCTCCCCTGACCCTGACTATCAACATGACGTCCCCTCTGGTCCGCGAGGAGGTGGAGAAACAGGCTGCCGGAGGTAGGCTGCCACACAGGGGCAGACAGTTCACTAGCGCCCCCTTAGGCAGGGAGACTAAACAGGCAGGCAGCCAGTCTAGACAGATATTGTTTATTGGGCCTTCAATGGAGCTAGGGGATATGAGGGAACTGTCATGTAATGAAACCATGCTATGTTTATAGCTCTTTAGACTCTCGTAGTTCCATGTAATGTGATGTACATTTTTGATGGCCCAATACACAGTATAGAAAGGCTAGTTACTGACTGAAAAGGGTTTTCTATTCCCTATGGAGTCCAGACATTAACTATATGAAGGCTTACTGAGAATAACAAAAAAACAAACACCACTTTGTTTGCATGTTTTATACTGAACACTGATGAACGGTTTGCATTGCAGCAAAAATGAGTTGCAAAGTGTTGTCAAGTGTTCTGGTTACTAGACCCAGCAGTGGGCTATTGACTGTTGTTCATCAGCAGGGAGGACACGGGTTACAGATAACGCCAGGGGCTCTTTGACTCTGCATGGCTGAATGTCACTTCTCCCAGTCACAGTCAAAATCAGGGGACAACTGTGATCGCAGTCTTTGTAAATCCAATCCATGGGGGTTTGTCCGAAGCAGAGGGAGTCATAAGTTCAATAATAAATGCAAGAAATACCTACAGTGCCCTCTGTAATTATTGGCACAGTGAAGCATTTTTTTATATATATTTTTTTAATGTTGGCTCTAATTATTTGAGGAAGTTAGATGCACAAATATCATACCACCCCAAAATACTAACCTCCCCTGTTATTGTAATTGGGAGAGGTTTGCATGTCTTGGGGATATATTTGTGCGTCTAACTTTCTCACTCATCATTCACTATTCATTCAGGATGATCCATAATTATGGTAGCATCCACATTAATGTAGAAGTGTTAGAAATGTATTCTTATTTATAATAAAGGTTACTCCGAAACGACACGATACATTATTTACCATCAATTTCTATTGGGCACAAAATAATCTGAAACACGACCAAAACAAACAGAAAATGCATCCAACAAATGTCGAGTCACAAGCTTTATGTAGTCATTGCGTGCTATGAATATGGGACCAAATACTAAACATGGAACAACTTTTATACACAAGTGAATTTGTACTAAAAGTGCTGTAATTTCGGTTCACCCGGTATAGATACCCTCAAAGACAAGCTAATGGTCTGCACTTTAACCTCGTAGTCATTGTTGGATTTCAAATCCAAACGTTTGGAGTATAGAGCCAAAAGAAGACAAAATGCTTCACTTTCCCAATTACGGAGGGCACTGTATATTATGGGAAAGGGTACTAGTCGGAGGCGGCCCATGTTCCCCTCAGACGTTCTGAACAGGAAGTTGGATGTATCAACCTTGCCTTATCTATAACTGTGTCAACATTGAAGCCCAGTTTGGCTCTTGAAGGCCATCAGTTTTGCTGCAGTGTGGACTTGTTTTGATAATTTTGTGCATCTGATTCTCTCTGTCAAGCCTTCTAGTTTGTCAATTTTTAGGGACGCTGGACCTTTGACCAACTGGACGCTCTCTGTCTCGGAAGGGGCTAAGCAGTACACCCAGTATAGGGGTGAAGGGGAGGGGCTCTACCTCTCATTGTTATAGCAAAGCACTGACTTCATAACTGGGCTGAGGCATACAAGTTGACATTGAGTTAACATAATGGAGACAACTTCCCTTTTGATAATTCACTCCCACTGTAACCTTACATCCATACACATTTTTCTCCATATAGGCCTACTGGGAGTGATCTTAAGAAATCACCCACTTAACAGCAGTTTCTGAAGTGGGTTGAAGTTACATATCTTTAGTGTAATTGCAGTTTCACTGAGAGGTTCAGACCATTAAGTTCTCCAGGTGGGGGGGTCCCCCTCCCCTTCCCCGTCCTGCCTGTGGTTTGGGAAAGCTGCCTACTCCCCCTGGCCGTGTGACAGAACCCCCCTTGGTCAAACTGTACCTTGTCTTCTTATTCCACCCGCCAATAGAAACGCTATCAGTCAACGATCCCCCGGATGTTCTGGACAGGCAGAAATGTCTTACTGCCTTGGCGTCTCTTCGCCACGCCAAGTGGTTCCAGGTTTGCATCTTGTCTTTATTTGTCTTAAAGTAGTTCAGTTTTTTCTACATTTGACGCAGTTTCTTTCTTTGGTCGTTTTTTTCTGTGTTTTTGTTTTTAAATGTCCTTTCGAAGTGTATCTATCACCTGTAGTAGACTTCTTACTCTGTGGTTTTTATAGCGTTTCCAAGGAAACCTTTGTCATTACCTTGTAGAGATGCTCTGCTGACTTAACAGGTTTGATTGCAGTGTCATTGAAAATGTTCAATGCTGATTTTAGAAAGGACGTTCAACAATCCCCTCAAAGCAACCATTGTCTTAAACCACTGCTTAATTTTGATCAGAGATGTGGAACTAACTTGCTACACTCGGGTGCAATATTTCTCAAATATTATCAATCGACAACCCTTTTCTGTACCATCATATTGTGTTGAGGTTGATTCCTCGTTGTGGACTATGTTGATTCTTAGTCATCATAGTGAACTGTCATCTCTCGCTCTTAACTGTAAGCGCTCCATCTCTGCAGCCTGTTCTTGTAGAGTGTGTAGGCTCCAATCCCCCATGCTCTGGCTGTTTCAGCTTTCTGTGTGCCACAAAAAAGGAATATTGCACCTTAGTTAGAAAATGTACATTCACTAGTCCGTCTTCTGGGGCCTCATTTTGTAAACGTTGCTTATACACAAAATATGCCCTAAAACAAGTGTGCACCAAAGTTAACATTAAAAATACTCTCCTTCCATGAACTTCAGACCATGCATAAGCACAGTTTCTAGTGGGTGAAGTATTACATTGCAAGGTGAAAGTGGTAGCCTTGTGCTAATTGGGAATATGACTCTTACTCATAACAAACAGGCGGCCTAGCTAAAAAATAATGCCAAAATCTACCATTAGTGAGAAGAGCAAAACGTTTTTATTTTCTTTGCTTTCTAAAATAAAATCCTATTTCACTTACATGATCATTGCCGAATAAATTCTTCACCTTTTCTGACTCGTGCTTTCATAGGCTACTTGCGAAATGGTCTATAGGCCTACAAGTTATTATAGGCTACCATTCTTCCCATCGCTCATATCCTTTGACTTACGTCACAGTAGTAAATAAGCTATTTCAAGTATTTTGCTCTGTGATCCATTCCAAAATGCCGTTTAACAGTAGAACAGACTGTTCACCTTTTCATTGACGTTTGTAGGCTTGGCCTATGTCTGAATACTGTAATGTCAAATTTCTCGAGTAGACATTTCATTTAGAAGCTAAATACATACTACTACAACAACCATTGCATAATATATTCCTCAACATTTCTGGCCATGTTAAGACGGTTGAGTTCATATTCCTGAAGTAGCCATATAATAAATTACCATGTCACATCTCATTTAATTGGGCCAATTAGATTTATTTTATTTTTTTCAGAGTAGGTATTGTTTCAGAACTTGTGGACATTGTTACATATTTAGGTTTGTGGGGAGAAAGTCAATGC
Source organism: Salvelinus alpinus (assembly GCF_045679555.1). Classification (NCBI taxonomy): domain Eukaryota; kingdom Metazoa; phylum Chordata; class Actinopteri; order Salmoniformes; family Salmonidae; genus Salvelinus; species Salvelinus alpinus. The sequence goes on from NC_092086.1 coordinate 42,017,918, forward strand.
AAAACATTATTGCATTCAACGATCTGTTTACAGGTCCACAACAATTTGCAATTGATTTTGGCTTTCAGAAACAGTCAGATACAGCAAATGTCACTACAAAAGAAAACATTCTGCCAACACAAGCCATTTGATCAAGTCGCTATTGCTATTTAGATACTGTCTTTGCCTAATTCCAATTCTAGTATACAGCAAATAAGCGCATTGTTGTCGCTGTGAAATGTGTGCGTTTTTCAGCTGGACATATCCTGCTCGTTAACGTGCACACTTTTAAACATTTTTATGACTGGTCTGATTTCTAATGGGGAAAATGGCGCCAAGTTTTTATAAAGCTCTTTTTGTCCGTGTGCAGTCTTTTCAGAAATGGCGCAAATATTTACTGTTAAATTCACGCAATGGTTATAAATGAGGCCCCTGGTATACCCCATACAATAACCTTTAGAGCTACTGTAAGGTATCACCTCTCATTAAACTAAGCACATTATAAATACTGTCATTGTCCTACATTTTTCCATGTCGGCATTTGGCTTTACATTGACTCCCCTTCTCCCTCTAATCATTTAACAGAATCACAAGTTGACACATTTGATACGGAGCTGCAAGAAGCACAATTGCTCAACAATTACCACCCTGTCATACCTATTACAGTACCACTGATCAAATCTGCTTTTTACTTCACACAAATGGAGTTGTCTATTAAATTCAATAACCACATCTGCAGACAGAACAAATATCAGATTCATGCTGCACTTTTTCCACACTGTACCACAATAATGACAAAGCAGAGCCGTTAGTCTGTGTGGCTTTTTGATGTAGCTGCTGCTTCGTGTTTTTTGTGAGTTCTTGTTTGACTAAGGCTCCCTCTCCCTCCACCCCCTCCCTGCTTGTGTCTCCAGGCCAGGGCCAATGGGCTGAGGTCCTGCGTCATCGTCATCCGCATCCTGAGGGACCTGTGCTCCCGCGTCCCCACTTGGGCCCCACTGCATGGATGGGTGAGTCACCAGCAGCATTTTCTGCCAGCTGGTTCTTTCGAACGCCCCCTGACTCCTGACATTTGGTTTGAGAAATGTCATTCTAATTACAGTGGTCAGGTTTGATGTGTAAGATGGGAATTTATTTAAGGGGCTTAGTATATCAAACTGCAACAGTTTCTTATTTACAGCCGTTTTATCCAATTTGTCAAACGTCTGGACAAAATACAAACATTAACATTTCTTCCCTTCACCCCCTCTAGCCAATAGAGCTGCTGTGTGAGAAGGCAATTGGCACAGGGAACCGGCCAATGGGAGCAGGTGAGGCTCTGCGAAGAGTTTTGGAGTGTCTGGCTTCTGGAATCCTCATGGCTGGTGAGTAGTCTCAAAGAGTGGAGAGGACATGTCCTCCCACCTCTGCTTAATGTAGTAATTCCACATCACAAGCCAAAAGATGTAATAATTTGCCTGTTTGTTTTTAGATGGTGCTGGAATCTGTGATCCATGTGAGAAGGAGCTGACAGATGCTATTGGCCACCTGGACCTCCAGCAGAGGGAGGACCTCACACAGAGTGCCCAGGTGAGTCACATCTACACCCACAGGGCCTACTGAGTGGGGCAGTGGTCTAAGGCACTGCATCGCAGTTGCTAGCTGTGCCGCTAGAGATCCTGGTTCGTGTCCAGTCTCTGTGAGACCCAGCGGCGCACAATTGGCCCAGCGGCGTCTGGGTTAGGGGAGGGTTTGGCCGGCAGGGATGTCCTTGTCCCATCGCGCTTTAGCGACGACTCCTGTGGCGAGCCGGGTGCGCACATGCACGTCGCCAGCCGTATGCACATCGCCAGGTGTGCGGTGTTTCCTCCAACACATTGGTGTGGCTGGCTTCCGGGTTAAGCAGGCATTGTGTCAAGAAGCAGTGCAGCTTGGTTGGTCGTGTTTTGGAGGACGAGTCCATCCGGGAGTTGCTGCGATGAGACAAGATTAACTACCAATTGGATACCACAAAATTGGGGAGAAAAGGGGGTGAAAGTGTTCTCTCTTTTTTTTTTTTTTTTTTTTTTTACACCAACGACAGGGTGTGATTATGGTGGCTGTAGTGAATGTAAAAAATCACCACCTGTTCATCTGTTTTCAGCATGCCTTAAGGCTGTCTGCCTTCGGACAGCTTCACAAAGTGCTAGGGATGGACCCCCTTCCCTCCAAAATGCCCCGGAAACCCAGGAGCGAGACCCCCATTGACTATACAGGTAAGCCAGGCTGCAGACGTGTGCATACAACTTAGTGTCCATTTTTTGGAAAGGCTCAGCAGTCCCTGTGTTTTTGTTGCAGTCCAAATCCCCCCCAGTACAACCTACGCCCCACCAATGAAGAGGCCTATCGAGGAGGAGGAAGGAGGGGAGGACAAAAGCCCAAACAAGAAAAAAAAGAAGCTGCAAAAGAAATGTAGGTGTTGCTTAGTTCTTCCTGTTCAGCGCAGTTCTTCAGTGTTAGCATGCAAATTCGGCTACTCTTTTTAATTTCACCCTTGGCTGGATCAAAACAATTTATTAAGTGGCAGTGTTTTTTAATCCTAATCTTCACTAGCCCCAGATGAGAAGTCGGAGCCTCCCCAGGCCATGAATGCTCTGATGAGGCTGAACCAGCTGAAGCCTGGCCTGCAGTATAAACTCCTCTCCCAAACTGGCCCGGTGCACGTACCAGTCTTCACCATGGCTGTGGAGGTGGACGGCAAGAGCTTTGAAGCCTCAGGCCCATCCAAACGCACTGCCAAGCTTCACGTTGCTGTCAAGGTGAGTGGGGTAAATGGTGTAGATGTTCTAAGCGTTTGGTGTGTTGTCATGAAATCTGAAGATTGTAACTATTGTCTGCTGCGCTTCACATATTTTCCTTTCCAATCTTTTGCCTGGCCCAATCATAGGTCCTCCAGGACATGGGCCTCCCCACAGGTGTGGAGCTGAAGACTGCTGAGCCAGTGAAGACTGAGGTGGCAACGGCCATTGTGGAGGAGGTGAAACCCTGCATCACTCCCATCGCGATGGACACCGCAGCCACAGGGGCGGACAGTGTGGAGGCCACAGACGGTGCAGAGGTATGGGTCCTCTGAGTAGAACTCAAAACACTGTTTTTGGGCACTAGGCTCGGTTTTGACTCCAGTTTCTTGTATTGGTCTTGTTTACAGAGAAATGTCTGTCTCTCTTTGTCTTCAGAGTGCTCGTCAACAGGGACCAATCCTGACCAAACATGGGAAGAACCCTGTGATGGAGCTAAATGAGAAGCGGCGCGGCCTCAAGTATGAGCTCATCTCAGAGACCGGAGGCAGCCACGACAAACGCTTCGTCATGGAGGTTAGTGTCTCAGGAGTGGAAGAATTGCCCATCCACCCTGCAACCAGACTGATGCCTTTAGAATCAAACAGTTCATATCCAGCTGCTTCAATGATTGGAGAAGTTTACTTTATTTGCACCAAATCTCAATTTCATGTCAATTTTATAGAGGTGTCAATTTTTAGATTTTTTTCATTTATTTGGCTTGGTTTTGAGAATTTACCCCTGCATCACTATACTGAGAGCTTTGTTGTTTCTAACATTACATTTGGGTGTTTTTGGAGTTTTGTTCATGTTTATCTGTGGCTCCCATACTGCAGAACGAGCAACAAGGAAGTATATTGGTGAGGTACATTTCTCAAAACGGTGTCTGGACACTTCTATAGCAACATACAATTTATATCTCAAATTTGGTTCAAATAAAGTTAACTTGTCCTTTTAAACATTGACAATAACAACATGAGCTTGGCTTTGACACAAATTCTTGGTCCCATGCTTTATCCTGTTCTTGCCTGAGTCTATGTATTGACCTGTCTTTCCTCCTGTTCCAGGTGGAGATAGACGAACAGAAGTTCCAAGGGACTGGCTCCAATAAGAAGGTGGCCAAGGCCTATGCTGCCTTGGCAGCCCTGGACAAACTCTTCCCAGAGGGCTCTGTGACTGAGGCAGCCAAGAAGAAGAAACTCCCAATGGTAAGATTCCCTCTGCCTTACTGTATATCTTTGCTTGCTATTGTTTGTAAAATAAATTAACTGAGTAATGATGGTTGCTGCTGAACTGTCTGTCAATTTAGTCCTCGTGTTTTCTCCAACAGCATGGGTTTGGCATGATGGGTGACCCGACTGGTGACCCGGCAGCCACTCCCAGGGGCAGAGGTAGAGGGCGTGGCAGGGGGAGGGGCCGAGGGTTCAATAATGGTGGCAGCTATGGTCAAGGTAAAACAGAGCTATATGCTACCTACAGTGCCCTCAAAGTATTCACACCCTTTTACTTTCTCCACGTTTTGTTACAGCCTGAATTTAAAATTGATAAAATGTATTTTTTGTCACTGGCCAACACATTACCCCAATGTAAAATGTTTGAATAACTACCCCATCTCTGTACCCCGCACATGCAATTATTTGTTAGGTTCCTAAGTCGAGCAGTGAATTTCAAACACAGATTCAACCACAAAGACCAGGGAGGTTTTCCAATGACTCTCAAAGAAGGGTACCTATTGGTAGATGGATTGTTTTTAAAGCAGACACTGAATGTATTTTTGAGCATGGTGAAGTTGTTAATTACACTTTGGATGGCGTGTCACTACAAAGATACAGGCGTCCTTCCCAACTCAGTTGCCAGAGAGGAGGGAAACCGCTCAGGGATTTCAGAGGCCAATGGTAACTTTAAAACAGGTACAGAGTTTAATGGCTGTGATAGGAGTAACTGAGGATGGATCAACATTGTAGTTACTCCACAACACTAACCTAATTGACAGTGAAAAGGAAGCCTGTGCAGAGTAAAAAATATTCCAAAACATGCATCCTGTTTGCAACAAGGCACTAAACTAATACTGCAAAAAATGTGGCAAAGCAATTAACTTTGTCCTGAATACAGTGTGTTATGTTTGGGGCAAATCCAATACAGAGTAACACTCCATATTTTCAAGCATAGTGGTGGCTGCATCATGTTATGGATATTCTTGTAATCTTTAAGAACTGGGTTTTTCCGGATAAAAAAAGAAACTGAGTGGAGCTAAGCACAGACAAAATCCTAGAGAGAAACCTGGTTGACTTCTTTCCGTCAGGCAGTGGGAGACGATAGCAGGACAATAACCTAACACACAAGGCCAGCTATACACAGGAGTTGCTTATCAAGAAGACATTGAATGTTCCGGAGTTGCATAGTTACAGATTTGACTTAAATCAGCTTTTAAATCTTTGGCAAGATTTGAAAATTGCTGTCTAGCAATGACTAACAAATGACCAACAACAAACTTGACAGCGCTTGAATATATATATTTTTTTTAATGTGCAAATATTGTACAATCCAGGTGTGTAAAACTCTTAGACTTACCCAGAAAGACTCTCAGCTGTCAGAAAGACTCTCAGCTGTAATCGCTGCCAAAGGTGATTCTAACATGTATTGACCCAGGGGTGTGAATATTTATGTAAATTAGTGTATGTATATATTTTTTGGGGGTCCATGAACATTTTTTACCTTTGTCATTATGGGTGATTGTGTGTAGACTGTCAGGTCAGAAATTTAATAAAATTGTTATTCAGGCTCTAATACAATAAAATGTGGAATAAGTCATGGGGTGTGAGTGCTTTCTGAAGGCACTACATGCAATTATTGTGTATTCTGTCCCTGAATTGACTTTATGCTGTAAATACTGTTCTTCAACATTAAATGGTAGGCAACATCTCACATCAGCTGAGAAATGTAATGGTTGGTTTGCTTAACTCCTCAGGTGGCTATGGAAGTTATGGATATGGGAACAATGGAAACTCTGGAGGCTATAGTGAGTATTGATTTTCCCTTATCCTCATTTTCCAATCCCTGGAATAGTCTTGCGACTCCTAGTCTGGTTTTTATTTGATATGTCCACCTTTATCATGAGGACACTAGAAGAGGGGTTCTCACTCTACACGCATTGTAAGATGAGCAGAAGTTCAGTGTGGTTTGATCAGAGCACAACATGCTCAGCCGTCTTGGTGGAGAGTTAGTGGCATACATCTGGAGGTTTCCAACAATACAAGACCTGGAAAAGTTTAAGAAATCTTTAAAGTATCTTTTTGTTTTTGGAGCGTATGCCATTGAATGTCATCTAAACAAACTACCAAAGAAGAAACTTGAGTGCTCTTATTCCTGGTTTGATTATGATTTTACATTTCTCTGCTTTGTTAAGCCACAGGACTCAATCTATATCACTTTGACCCCCCCCCAGCAGCCTGTTCTGAGGAAACACCTTCTTGAGCGTGACAGGAGCAGAGAAATCTAAAAGTCCCAACAAACAAAAAAGCAGTTTGAAAACAATTTGACCAAGTCATTGACACATGCCACTTTTTATGGCAAAAAACAAACCAATCTAATTCCATTTTTCCTTCTCTGCTCTGTCTCATTCTTTAGGTGACTTTGTCTCAGACTGCTATGGCTACCACGAGTTTGCTACATAGATCATCCCAATCTTTTAAATCAAAACAAAATGTAGAGAAAGAGGAGCAAACTATAGTGTTCCCGCAACATGAACTCCAATCACTCCCCCGGGAAAGAACTGTCCCTTTACTTACCCGCTACGACTCATGTCCCAACGCCTAGAGAGATGGGAGGCCAGTGAGTGCATGTTGCCTTTGGTCACCTTCCATACCCTCTGCCAACCCTGGGACGTACCTGGACACCTGGATATGCCAAAAGACACAGCCACACTTTCCCAATAGACTGCCTTCCTTAGTGGTATTGAGACCAGAGCATTATGGTTGGCTGATGGATAATGGCCCACTGTGATGACATGCACATTGGAGTGGGTCAGACTGGGGAGTTGATTCCATTGGTGGCCATCTGTCTTGAATGTCTACACACAAAAAAAGTTTTTTCTTCTGATGTGAACGGTCTTATTTCATTTTGTTGTCTGAAAATGTATTATCAATCACCTCATTGTCAATGTTTTTTTGCATTTTGTTATGGATCATAAGGCTGCTTTGAATATTTGCAGTTTTTTATTAAAATGTCAGAATTGCTCAATTGTGGCTTATTGATGCATGATGGTGGTTACATGCTAGTCTTACTTTGAAAATGACAATGTTCACAATGCCCCTCATTTACCTCACACGTGAGGCACCTTTAGGCATGAAAGAACCACAGCGCTGTTGATACTTGCACAAGAATGATTTTGACATTCTGCATTATGATTGTGAAGTAAAAATAGTCTTGTATGTTTTTTAAAAATAAATGTGATATCCCATACAATAATGTGGTACTACAATTTTAGTGAAACGCTTCACTTTCTTGAAAATGCAATGTATTAACATTCACAAGCATGGGTGTGACACCAGTGGAACTCTACAAAACCCCCTCTTAATCTAATGTCTCTTTCTTTTAGATTATTACAATAGTGGAGCAAATGGTGGAGCTGCGGCTGCTGGCACCGTTACTGAAGTCCCTGCGGCCAGCACTACAGGCGTGGCAGCTGCAGGAACCTACGGTTCATACTACCAGAATGATGGAGGCTACTCCACCCCTACTCCAGCTCCCAAAGCCCCTGTCAAAAAGGAGGCCAAGTCAACCTTCCCTGGACCGCCAGGAGTTGGTGGGGGGGCCCAAGGGGCCTACCAGACCACCCCTGGCCAAAGTGCCTATAACCAGTATGGCCAGGGCTATGGGCAAGGCAATAAGACCTTCAATCAAAACCAGGCAGGAGCAGGAGTTTATCCTTACAGCACTGCCTACCCCAGCCAGGTGACGGGCAGCGCTGTTGCCAGCCAAGACTACAGTTACGACGGTAAGATGGATTCTCGGCAAAGGGGATCACAAGTACACCGTAACCTAAGCTGTTTTATCGAGAGTTTCACTAATCAACTTCCTCTTCCATAGGTTATGGAAATCAGTCAAATTACAACGCACAGGCAGGAGCCAACCAGAGCTATGGTGCAAATCCAGCTCCATACCACAACCCAGTAGGATACGGCAGGGGAGACCCCACTGTGAACTACCAGTACAGATAGACTGAATCCGCCCTCGGCATACCTCCATCTGAGCCCCATAGTACCACCCCACAACCCTGTCACAAGCGTTCTCCAAAGAAGCGATGGTGGCTGTCCTGTGATCCATGGTTTTTCCATGTCTACGTGCATTTTTTTTTTTTTTTTTTTACTTTAAAGTAATAACCTGGACTTATTAGTTGGCAGCTCCCCACGGCTGAATCAAATGGTCTATTTCATCAGTTTGGTCAGTGTTCACGCTTTTATTTTATTTGTATGCACTCCACCAATTTCCCCTCCCCCACATCACTACCACCCAAAAAGAGGGAATGACACATCACCTTTTTTTTTTTACCCCCAGCTATGATTTTATTTCTGTCCATACACAAAAAGTGAACTATGTTGACCACTAGTTGTTTTTGGCTGAGGATTTGTTTAAATTTTCATTTTTACAATACAATGGGCCTGGACAACTGCTTGCTTGTTGAAGTATTTGCTTGTAATTTTAGACATTTATTTTTCAATGTTTTAGTTGACGTATTTCTGTAGTTTTAATTTTAACAAATAGTTTTGGAAATTACTAGGAAAACATTTTAAATGTCAATCACATTTCTGGTCAAAGTAGATTTGGTGGTTGGGATTATTTTATTTTTTCTCAGAACCGTGTATAAGAAAGTGTGGTGTTTGTATCAATAAAGGACTTTTATTTTGGAGGAAAGCAACTTGTGTGTCGACCAAGCATTTCACTTCATGAAAGAGGCTCTCTACTAACCTTACGTTCCCTCCCAGATATCAGAAAATAGATTTTGAAGTCAACATTGTGCAAGGAAATGTTACATTTGTCCTTTTGGAGACGCTCCTATCCAGAGTGATTTAGTACATTCATCTTAAAATGGCTAGGTGGGACAACCACATCTGTCATAATACATTTTTCCTCAAGGTAGCTATCAGCAAAATTAGTTACCTGTCCAAAATTATAATCAGTAACAACTTTTGGATTACCCAAACTCAGTAATTTATTCTGATTACATTCAGTGCTTTTAAATTACTTGGCCCATAAAATGCATTGGAAGACAAATGTATGTTACCAATTGAACCACATCTATTGTAGGATAAATCAATGTTAGTTTACATAGCTGGCCATATATGGATGTTAAATTGTACTTTAAGGGTTGGCTATGTAGGCTTCTATTAATCTAACCCATTGCTTTCTACTCCATATAATAGGATTATATCCTTACATTAAAAACCAAAGTCAGAATTCCAGTTATTCTAATGTTATACCCCTTGATCTTCAAGAATAGGACTTGGAAATATGGAAGTATAGATTAGCCAAATTGTTTTACCTGAGCATAACCCAAAACTAAGGATTTATTAGCCAGCCCTACTCTGTTTATGATTTTGTTTGGGCTCATTGATTTGAGTTGAAAAATAAATGGTGAGCTCATGGAATGGCATGCTTTGAGCACTACTGAAAAGTACCATTTACATGTGAAAAATGAATGATATATGCTGCATTTGCTATATGCCTATTGTTTACTTTTTTGTTGGTAACACTTTATCTTGATAATATGCAGCTGTTTAAAGGGCAAATCCACAGATAAAACAATATGGACGCCGCCTCTGTTTTGGTAAAAAGCTGAGGGATGGGCCTGGAGAAATGTAACCACTGAGATTAATAGACAGCTATGGATGCAAGGACTGACCATCCATGACACACAAATTATTGTTTTAACCATGTGAGGCTATACGGTGTTTGTTCACATTTACAATGTTTACAAACATTGGAGAAAAACAAGTGCATATTTTGGGTTCTCACGTATTCTAGGTCAGAACCATCCAGAGTAGTGATGCTGTATGTGCGGGCAGCGATCGGTTGAAGAGCATGCATTTAGTTTTACTTGCATTTAAGAGCAGTTGGAGGCCACGGAAGCAGTGTTGTATGGCATTGAAGCTTGTCTGGAGGTTTGTTGACACAGTGTCCAAAGAATGGCCAGAAGTAAACAGAATGGTGTCGTCTGCGTAGAGGTGGATCAGAGAATCACCAGCAGCAAGAGCGACATCATTGATGTATACAAAGAAAAGAGTCGTCCCGAGAATTGAACCCTGTGGCACCCCCATAGAGACTGCTAGAGGTCCGGACAACAGGCCCTCCGATTTGACACACTGAACTCTATCTGAGAAGTAGTTGGTGAACCAGGCTAGGCAGTCATTTGAGAAACCAAGGCTGTTGAGTCTGCCGATAAGAATGTGGTGATTGACAGTCGAAAGCTTTGACCAAGTCGATGAATACGGCTGCACAGTATTGTCTCTTATCGGTGGCAGTTATGATATCGTTTAGGACCTTGAGCGTGGCTGAGGTGCACCCATGACCAGCTCGGAAACCAGATTGCATAGCGGAGAATGCACGGTGGGACTCGAAATGGTCGGTGATCTGTTTGTTAACTTTGTTTCCGAAGACCTTAGAAAGGCAGGGTAGGATAGAAACAGGTCTGTAGCAGTTTGGGTCTAGAGTTTCTCCCCCTTTGATAAGGGGGATGACCACGGCAGCTTTCCAATCTTTGGGGATCTCAGACGATACGACAGAGAGGTTGAACAGGCTAGTAATAGGGATTGCAACAATTTCGGCAGATAATTTTAGAAAGAGAGGGTCCAGATTGTCTAGCTCGGCTGATTTGTAGGGGTCCAGATTTTGCCGCTCTTTCAGAACATCAGCTATATGGATTTGGGTGAAGGAGAAATGGGGGAGGCTTGGGCGTGTTGCTGTGGGGGGTGCAGGGCAGTTGACCGGGGTAGGGGTAGCCAGGTGGAAAGCATGGCCAGCCGTAGAAAAATGCTTATTGAAATTATCATTTATCGGTGGTGACAGTGTTTCCTAGCCTCAGTGCAGTGGGCAGCTGGGAGGAGGTGCTCTTATTCTCCATGGACTCCGTGTCCCAGAACTTTTTTGAGTTTGTGCTACAGGATGCAAATTTCTGTTTGAAAAAGCTAGCCTTAGCTTTCCTAACTGCTTGTGTATATTGGTTCCTAACTTCCCTGAAAAGTTGCATATTGTTAAGGGTTGCGTCAATTCAAATCTGGTATCAGGATAAAATGTGATTCAGAGTCACCGAATATACTTTAAGTATTTTTATTAAACTCAAGCGATAAATGGTAAATGCAATTTTCGTATATACGGGTTCACTGTATCACCATCACTGTATCACCATGCAGGGTAAAGCAGAGAACTGCTAAAATGTGTACAAACAACAGTTATTATACTGTGATAGAAGTAGTTCCAACCCGTCTGTTGGCCTATCACAGTAGAGGCTGAGCGTGGTTTAAACTTGCTCAGCCTATCGCAGGCGCTCAGGCTGGTCCCAGCCTCTTGGCACACCTTGATGTCCGGCGCTGTTGCTGTGTAGATTACGCTCCCACACCCTAGAGACTGAGGTCAGACAGTTTTGTAACACTGTTGGGCTATTTGCACCTGCATAGAAAGCATACTGTTCCCGCTCAAGGTTAACCACAGCTTCTCAGCACACTTATCTGGGGCACAATGTCACTTCCAGCACACACACACAGGCACCCAGGCCAACAGTTGCTAATATTATATCACATGTGATATAGTATTGGGTTATAGCGCAATAAACACAGATCCTCACAATTCCCCCTTTTTACACCCTCATGGGGTGTAACCAATTTATGTATCCATATACTGGGTTGCCGTTGAACCCAGGAACTTGAAACCTTCAATCTAGGAGGATAATTATTTTTAAGCAAAACAAGATAAAAAACATCGGTGGGTTTTTAGATTCCCCCTTTTGACACGCTTTGAGGGTGTCACACTCAGAATACAAAGATTAGAAGAAACACACCTTTATTGTATAAAGAATAAAAACCATCTAGTCCACCCTGCTACACCTAACAGGTACTAGGTTGGCTACCAACCACCCAAGAACTTTAAACCTTGACATAAGGTAGGACAACATACAGGGTAAAAGATTACAAGGATATATTGTGAAACAAAAAGCAATGAATTAAACTAAAAAGAAGCTATTTTTTATTTTTTTATTTTTTTATAGCAAACCATGGATCATCCTCTGCCAAGGCAGTCTCAGCATCCCCCCCGGGAGCAAGCAATGGCATCATAACCGCAGCGTGCACAACATCTGTAAAAGATTTCCTCAAACAGGGGATAATACATGCAGCACAGCACATTAACATAAGAAATACAACTATTAGGGTCAGAAATCCAGTAACCATCAATGCAGTGTACTCACCAAACCAGCCACCCAGCCAGGAGAACAGTCCCCCCTCCTCCACACCTGCAAGACCCTTCATCTCCACAGATAACTTTTCCAACCCGCTCAGAGCTTTTGAAATGCTCCCATCCGGACTGGTGTTGTTAGGGATAAACGTGCAACATTGTATAGGCTAACCACATATTATCCCTACCCTCATAGCCAGTTTCAGTCCCCAATTGGTCGCTATCTTAGACATTTATTACCTGTACCGGATTGGAGAGCTTAGGTGGTGGTGTGGAACCCGGTCTTGAAGTGGTGGAAGAGTTCGGCTGCACCCGTTCCTGCCCCGTAGGCAAGGGGGGGGGGCGGTCTTGGCAGCACCTTTGTTTCAAAGGAACCCATAAGATCGGCGCCAGACCGCTCTATCCCCAAAGTATATGTACCTGCATCAGAGAGCTTGACAGATTTTATGGTTAGTAGGATTTCATCACCTTTACAAACATCCTTCTGATTTTCACCCCTTCCCCAAATAATGGAGAACCTATCCACCTTGGTTGGGTCTCCTAGGCTATACGGGTAACCCCTTCTCCATTCCCAAAAACGACCAGAGTTAGTGATCATGTAATCCCAGTAATCACATTCCCCACCCCCCGTTGCAAAGATAAATTGGTTGTCGTTTATACCATGCATCTATAGTGCACTCCTCATTGAACCAGGTTCAGGTGGGTTTCTGCAAGTTCTAGACCAGTGACCTTCTCCACCACATCTGTAACACACAGAACTTTGTCCATCCGGTTGTGGTCCTTGATTGTAATAGGGCCAT